>NW_027279429.1:0-214267 GCF_046629955.1 Centroberyx affinis
CATTTCCAAAAGCCCTAGAGACTATTACCTCTGACACTGCTTTCATAGTTCTAATGTTCTGGTTGGGGTATTGTACAATTACAGAAAACAAAATCTGTTCCTTTCTAACTGGATGAGAGCTATGTGCTTGTCTTCCCCTCCTCAGATGCCAGCTCTGAGTATCTGAGTGCAGTTGACCTGACTGACTCTGAGGATGCAGGTAGGAGTGTGTCTATAGTGGGCCAGGATCAGACCACTCCCCAGGTGGCCATGATGGGAGGCTCTTATGCTGGCCTGTCTCCTATGATCATCATGAACAACTTCGTCTTAAAGCAGGTAAAGTACAGCACCATATGTCTGCCTCTGCCTTGCACTGTCTGGCTCACAGCTGCTGGAGGGTGCTAGACTGCCTCGTTAACCCTTGGCTAATTTGGCTCTTAGCTGTGTGCTAACAAGCGTTTCACACTAGCTAATTACAAAGTTTTTTTATCCACGATTTTAACCCAGGATCAGCGTTCCTGTTGGTGAGCAAGATTAAAACAGATTTTTGGGAGGTCATCTACTGAAATGTGATTCACAGCAACATACTACTTCTTCTAGTCTTTTTGTCACCGTGCTTGTATGTTATTGTTGTGGTTGCTAACAGCTGACGGGGCTCGGCTGCAGCGCTTTTTTTTCCTCATTTACTAGAGATAATGGACTAGCTGGTACAGTTAACCTACCTGCTGACATTCACTCTTTTCGTGTTTCTTCCTGAGATCAATCTCTTCTCTCGCTGTGCTCCTTTGTTGACATTTCTCCTATTAATCTCATTTCATAGAACCTCTTGTTGATAGCAAAAGTGTCTCAGTACTAGTGGTTTGCCTGGTGACTCAGTTAATATAATGGACATGTGGGCTAGTGTAAGACAAAGGAAATGCTGCTCAGTAAATGATACTTTTGCTAATCTGTGTCTGTTCATGGTTAAGTTTCCCTAGACTTAGAATGTACATGTGTAAAGCCTTTGTGTAGGTTGTAGTTTGATTTAGCCTAGTTATATTTAATGGATTATACTTGCATTGTCTCACTTTGTTTTGTCTGTTTGCTCCATTTGTATATGCTGCATTTATTAATTATTAAGAGAGATAGAATTTGATATTAGAGATGGTATCAGGTGTTATAATATATGCTATAGCATAGATTATAGTAAGATAATGAAGGCATTTTTGTTTTCCTAGCCAAACCCCATGACTCCAGCAGAAAAACAGTGGGGCTTTCCTTCACCCTTGGAAATGATGCCTCAGTCCCAGGTGGTCCTTCTCCAGCCCATGGTATCAAATGGCAACAGCAGCTCCCCGAAGACTGGCTCTGAAAATCACAGACAATCAAAGAACTACTTGCCCATCCTCAAGTCATATCCCAGAATCGCCCCCCACCCTGGGGAGGCACCCACTAAGAGGCAGGGATCTTCTCGGGCGAGGGGCAGTTCAGCGTCAGGGTATGACCAGCGGCACCGGAGGCATCACCACAGCCACCGGCTCTACAGCCCCCCCGGCCCCCAGCCCGCCCCGCAGACACCCGTCAAACCTGTCTCCAACTTTGAAGCGGGGAACAACCAGGCGCCGGCAGCTGAGTGTCAGGAGCCGCTCCTGCTGCAGCTCAATGACAAGCCTCCCTCCCTGGTGACAGAGACCGGCTCTCTGCCCTCCTACCATCACGAATTTGGGTCGGTGCTAGACAGCAACCATGCCGACAAATACGAGGACGTCCTCTCTACGGACGGCGAGAAACTGAAACGTTTCAGCAACACCTATAACATTCTTGACAAGTCCGGCTTGCTGGGGATCACCTTGCGCACGAAGCAGCTGATCAAGGAGAACCGGCGCACCCAAGGCCAGCTGCAGCAGCTCCGGGAGCAGACGGCTCTGCTGATGGAGGCACTGAGCAGCGGAGACCCCCAGCTCTGGACTAAGCTCCAGCTCGCCCTGCAGGACTCGGACAAGGAGCAATGGGGGATAAAGCCTCAGAGCCTCCTGGCGTGATATACCGGTGGACTAAGCCAGCGGTTCTCAACCCGGGGGTCAGGGCCTGCCCAGAGGGTCGCGAGATGTTTTCATTGGGGCACAAGATGATGTATGGAATGTGAAAAACATATTTCTAGTAGAACAATATATTATCATATCTCAAATCTTTGCAATAACAGCTTTCTTCTTGTGAAATAGTGAACACTATACTGCATCTAGGCTTCTAACAATTAATCAAGTGAAATTGCCTAAAATGAAATGAAATATATGTCATTAGTTAGTGTCACAGTTCACCATCCTGTGCTTGCATGCTCCTGTCTGGGGGTTGTGAGGAGGAATCACCTTATTTTTACAGGTCATGGGGGCCAAAAACATGTAGAACTGTTGGCTATAAACAAGCTCAAGCTCAAGCACATCCACTGTTAACTGGGGGATTTAAGAAGCATGCTTACATTTAAAACCCTTGCCTATAATGATTTTTTCTTGCCTCTGCTATTTCAAAATAGCAACAGCACTTGTAATAGGGCTATGGCTTCTATGTTGACCTGCTAGTTAACGCATGCCTTACAGCACATGCAAGGACAGGTGGGGTCTATTCCTCACCTGTCTTGAATCTGATTGCTGTAGAGAAAATGTAAGCATAATTATTATTTTTTGGACCATTGGAAACCTCAGTGTAATCGACACATGTGGCCTATGTTTCAATTTGCTCATTATTGAGATGCATTGAGATGCAAATTCATACCCATTTTACTGTTTTACTGCTTTTTTAGGATGGTAAACGATACTCTCTATGAATGAAGCAGATGCATGTTTTCATTAAGGAGATGTCTATACATCACTGATAGAGTGTAACCTCAGGCTTCTTCATAAAAGAAGAAACCTCAGTTGTATAGCTCATTATGATTCAGAGTTAAACCATAACGTTGCTTTTATGTTTTTGCTGTTGGTGTCAGTATTATTTATTTGTAATAATCTATCTGGCCAAGACTAATGCCATGTGAATAATATAACGAAATTGAGTACTTTATGACTATGAGTCCAATTGACTGACAAAGCTGGCTCCATATCAAAAGACAACTTTAAAACCTTAAAATTGTGAAATCTAAAATTGTAGCTAGTGAAGTGCTGTAACCATATAGTTGTCTTGACTGATCCTTGCTGGCATGTTAATTCCTGCTGCATTTTAAAGCTGAATGTGACACAGTTTTAATTGAAACGAATGAGGCAGAGAAATGCCCACTAATAGTTGCATTCTGTTCTGTTACAAACTCTTGCACTTTAGCAACAAGATTGCTGTTACCATTTTTAGAGCAATGTGAGGTCTTGCATCTCTAAATGAGCATTGCTTTTCTGTCTTGATAGAACACAAATTTGCTATGAACGTTTATCCAGTTGCCTGTGCCTTTTGAACATGTCCATATTTGTGTTGCATATCAGTGCTTGGTCTACTGTAAGCTAACGTTTAGAGAACTGCAAAGGTTTCTCTTTATTTCTTTGAGTGCTAAATGTGGAAAAAACTTGAAAGTACTTTAAAGTCTCCAAAGAAGTGTACTATTTTCCTGTGAAATTAGAAAATGTTAATGGCCCTGGCTTGGTAATACATCCACTACTGCTACAAATATGGTAGAAATAACAGTGTGAAGACATTGTCTGTAGCAGCACTGAAGTATAAAATGGATGCTGGGTTAGTAAATTCATAAACGCTTCACTTTTAAAGGTTAGGTTTAACTCTAGGCTAACAATTCTATGCCTCATTTAGCTATAATACAATGTACTGGCACAATATTTTATAGTCAAGTGTAAAATTGCTAAGTTATCAAATCAGACTTGGTTCCAAGAGGGCAAAAAAGAAGGTAACAGAAAGAAGATGATTTGAATTGTTTGTAGATTGCTTTCCAGAGATCAGTGCTTTTCCTGTTGTGGTGAAGTGCCCTCTTTGTACTTTTTCTTTTTTAGCAGAAGTCACTTTGATGAATAATTAATTGTCATAAAACTACGTTTTGTTCAAAAACATTTTTCTGTCCTTCCATTTGTTTCACTTTACTAACTCAGTATGTGTAATCTCGACAGATAAAGAACAACTACTTGTGTGATTTTAATACTTTTATTGGTATAACAGGAATAGACAAAATATTTCTAAAAAGTAAAGTTCTATTTAGAATTGAATTCCAGGAATATGCAGACACTGATATCCCTTATAAAACTTCTTTGACAGGATGTGAAAGATGTCAAAACTGTAGCTGTAGCATAAGAGTGGAAAGTCCTTACAATTACTGCAGGCCCCTATCATTAGCGATGTAGTGAATATCTCATCTTTGGGGCCGTCTGTAAGCATGAAAGACATGATTTTATGGCACATTATGGTTAATACCCTGGATAGTCCCACACCACTCTTTGTAGGGGAAATGCAGTGTCATCTTTATATTTTCCCCGCCCATTCCTGTAAAGCAGCATATTACAGTGTATTTCCTTCATTCATAACTTCTTGAAACTGTCTGAGTCGCATTCTTTAGAAAATGTATCAGACTCCATATGTAACAGCTTATTGTTAAAACAAGTGTCCCTGTTTATCAATACAGTTGTCAAGCCTGGCAGTTTGTGCTGTGGATCAATATACAGTTTAGTATTCCTTGTCTGCTAGCCCTTGGTGTCAAAGTCAAATATTGTTATGAGAACTACCACAATTTTCCTGAATGTCTGATATTGTAGCATCCTACTTGGAAGTGTGGAAGTATAACAAATTTTGACTGAAAATCGCAGAGCGCTGCATGGAACATGGCACAGGTGTTAAAATCACTAGCAAGCATGTAGTACAAAAATGCAAAGTTGTGAACATGCACTTACGGCCATCTTTACATGTTGTAGTAGTGCATGTAAAACTGTTGCATGTCCAAAATGACCAACTTATTACTCTTCTTAAAATTGCCTTGTGAAGCTACTTAAAACATACACATAGATTATGTTGTCAAAAAACAAATTTCACATTGCTTATATGGCTCCTGTCCTTTAAGGAATGTGTTCTAATACTTCTAACAATTTCACAGACTATTTTAGAGATCGTAAAGCATTCATTTCCTATTCAAACCATTCACCAAATGGCTCCCAATGAAACATTTCTTACAGCTTGCATGTGTGAACTATTAGGAGCTGTTGATAGGAAATCTGGGCATCAATCAGTCATGTTTGTGTGCAGCCACGTCTTCACAGCACGTCTCCACCGTCTGCACAGGAAGAACGAGCCCCAGGGCCCAGCGGGTTCCAAAAACATCCCTAAGGTTGGTTCTCCAGGGGCTGCGGTTCTCCACCAGCTGCCCCCGCTGCAGCTGACACCAGGTCTGCCCCCGGGCCACCAGCAGCACCTGCTGGCAGCAGAAGCCTGCGCACACCAGGCCGATGCCCAGCCACACATACAGCATCAGCACCAGGAACAGCTGCAAGCCTGAGATGACTCCTGGTGGGAAGGAATTGAGAAAGCATTCTGATTAGGGGGGTGTTCATTCTTCAGCAGGTGCCCTTTATGTTCCTTTATCAGCTTGATTTGTATTTAAAAAAAGTGTGAAACAACTCACCCATGAAGAAGTAACCGGTGGAGAGGGGAAGAAGAGTCAGGAAGGTGAGTGGGTTCTCGAAGGAGATGGAATATTCCACTGTCAGAAAGGCCACACCGAGAACCAGGGAGTACAAACAAGTGCATGATGTGTAGATGCAGAACATGATGAAGTAACGCATGTTTTTGTTGCCGATGCAGTTCCCTGTGAAAAAGCAGTGGTGATCTCTCTTGAGAATGACCTTCTTGCAGAGTTTGCAGAAGTGACGGCCATTCAGGAGGTAGTGGGCGTCCACTTTGTCCGGACAGTCCGGCGAACACACCGGGATCACAGTCTCATTTGCGCTTTCAGCAGGATATTTGATAGTCATTAAGTAATTTCCCAGTGCGTTGAGCATCATGAAGAGGAAAACAGTTGTGTGAAGCACTGTAGACCCCGTCAGTGATATGTCTGGGCTTGGGAATATTGTTGGGATGAAGAAGCCAAAGTGCAAAATGAAGGTGACTGCTGTAGCGACGAAAAAGTATGCAGGTGCTACAGCATTGAGAAGTCTCAGCTTCAACATCCTGGTAAACATACCTGTGTGAGAGTGAAGACACAGTCAGTAAAAAGCAAACACAGTTGGTCTATATTAGGGCAGATGGATGCTGTGGTTCCTGTTATCATGAGCTGAATTGACAACTGATAAAGACTGAGATGAGTGATTACTTCAACAGCTCAAATGAAACTAATCAGATTAGAGGGTATAAGCCTTCCAAGGATTGGATTTGGATATAGGATTTGGTTCAGGCCGATTTATGTGAAGCATCTTGCTGAAATTTAAAGCTGGCCCCTATTAGAAAAGATAGACTAGATAGATTCTTGTGTTCCTTCTTTACAGAAATTGTAAGTTTGCAGCCTAAAAAAATAAAGAGCATTGCAGTGGAATGCAGTGACTCCCAAAGACTCCCAGGGGTCCTTGAGGGAATTCCAGAGGGTCAATGAAGAATAGTTTAATTTTATTATCATTTCATTCATTTGATGATAAGACAATGAGAGAGATGATATAGAGATGTTTATTTTGATCAGAGGTTTCACTCTCCCCACTGTGATATACAGTATAAACAGCTGTCCAGTTCTATATCAAATCATATCAAACAGAAATCCTCTCAGATGGGGGTGCTACAGACAAAAATCTGAGGTGTCCGTGGCCTGTTTTGTATCTATTTGTTGGCCAACACGTCTGGGAACCCCTACTGTAAATCAATGCATGACAGAAATCATACACGACACCATTTACCAAAGACTATTGCAGTTAGTTCTCCGCCGTCTTTTCTCTTTTCCTCAGCCAAGACATGAGACAGATGTGCCAGTGTTGGCCTAAATTAGCTGATTTCCGTGACGACGCAATTAAATCATCATCATCATCTTCAACATCACGGTCATCATGCACAAGCTGCCTACCTGCCGATATCGGTCGGTGAAGGAGCTGTCCTTTCAGCACTACGAAGCCTGGATTCTCCGCTTATGAGACTCATTCAAACAAGGAAAGCGTCTCGTTAAGCTGTCGATGTCTTTCTTTCACTGTAAGGGTGTCTGCTGTTTTGTCTACCGCCGCCTGTTGGTCTGGATGCGTCTGTTGTCTGCCTTTTTGGTTATTACAGACATCAATTTTGTTTCGTGTCGAGGTCTCATAGCCAGGATTGTAGTGGAGGGAAAATCCGCCTAAATTTGGTTACTGTGTGTGAGTTTTGAGGAAAACAGCATGAATTAATTGTGTTTCTGTAAATAGAGCCTGATTTTTGTTTATGCTGGTGGTTGTTTGCCTTATGATGATCACCAACAGTTTATCCTCCTTTACATTTACCACTACATCGCCGCTTGGGGTTAACTCTTCATCTTTAGAGACAATGGTTTAGATTTGCTTGTTACTTTTATTCTTCAAGTCATTTAAAATACATAAATAAATACAATAAAATAAGCCTATAGGCTAACGAAAGCCAGTCATAGTGACTTTGGTTTTGGACAGTGCAAGAAAGTCAACTTTCCAGTAGGTGGCAATGCATCCTCAATAATTTTACCTCTCAATTTGAGTGCTGTCAGTTTGGTGGTATGGACTCACTTGATTTTTCTTTTATATTCCACAACGAGCGCACTACATTCACACTTTACTTACCTTGTGCGGTGTCATAGCCTGAACCACTCAGCACTGGCACCTCTTATCATGTTGGCTTATAAAACACAGGGATTATTTCATCAGAAAAAGGCAAAAAAAAAAAAAACATGTACCTTTCACTGAGTTACCTAATCAAAATATTATATATGCATGTAATCAATTCGCTTATCCAAATCCAAATGAAGATCTCGGGGTTGAAACAAGTTCGACGCTCCCTTAGCCAACCTTTCAGGCAGGTGTTTAATTGTCAGACGGCCCCTGAGTAGGTGGGAGTTTCTCTTGTTTCTTGGTGTTGAAGAAAAAAAACATAGCAGCATCCCCATCATCAGACGCCAGCGACCAGGAAGCTTTGTGAGGTGAGCAATGTGAATTTTCAACTCATGCGTCCGTATGGTGTAATGTAAACGCGGGTTGGGGATTTATTGCGTTATTTTGTGGCGCAATCGGTTTCATCAAGTTCCAGAGCTGGAGGGAGGTGGGTGTATCGGCTGCTGTGAGTGCTGCAGCAAACGGCGCATATGGGAAACAAAATCCCAAATCCTCTCATGGAAAGAGAATCACATTTCTCTCAATTATAAAGATTTACTTCTACAGCTGAGGACGTCTCAGACTGAAATCAGGAGGTGGCAGCCTCGGTTTGACTCGTTCAAAAGCTTCCTGTATCATGTTATTGTATTGTTATTTGTCGGTTAATGAGGATGATGATAGTGTTGGCAACGTGTCAGACTTTTACATCCAGACCAAAATACACCCCTCTTCCTCACGAGCACACCTATTGTTCCTAATGCCCCCCAGTGTGTGGTGGTCTAATCTTTACAGGTTTCCCTTACAGCAATATGGGGTTCCCGTTTGCCAGATAGAGAATGTGTAATCAACCAATCTTTCCACAGCATTTACTATATCTGTGGTCATGCTGCCACGTCTCTACTGTCTGCTGCCTGGGCTCTAGTGGATTCACTCAGACACAAAGCCTTATTGGTCAAGTGAGCAAGTAGTTTGACCTGTTGAATCTCTGCTCATCCTGCTGCACATCCCATTAAACTTTGTCTAACTGCTCTGTTGCTTTCTGCATGTCACTGAAAACTACAAAAATCCTAAGGCAAGGTTTACAATAATTACAATAATAATTACAATAATTAGTATTTCCAGGATATATTTCTCAAAATAAACTCAGATAGTCGTTGTTTGTAGCCTATATACTAAGTAAACTTACTTCTCTTGACTATATCAATATCTATATATCTATATCTATATCTATATCAATGACTATATCATTTATATTTCTTGCATGAATCTGTGAGTGTGTTATTTTGAGTCTTGCAGTTTAAAAGCCAAGGCAAATTCTATATTATATTCAAGTAACAAGGCTTCTCTTACCATCTGCAGCATTTGGCTGTGATGAAGGAAACTGGCCTTTAAAATGTCAGATCTATAATGGGTTTTTGACATTTTAGTGCAATCTGTGCATTTCATTTGCATTGCATGGGGTTACATTGAGGTGGAGTGGGTTTTGTTCAGCTGACAATTTGAAAAAGTGAATTCCTAGCGGAGAAGGGTCTTATCATCTGTAGTGGGAAGTCATATTGTACTTCTTTAATGGGTTTTAATGAAGATGCGAAGAGCCCACTTACTGGGCTGAAATGTACGCTGAGGTTCATGTGCACACTAAGTGGATTATTAACCTTGATGGTGGCAATTAGTGTGTATCGTTAATTAGAGAGCAGCTCTATCATGTTTCGAGGCTCTCTTTATTGTTCCGCTACTAGAGGCTTTATGCTTTAAAAATCATCTGAGAAACGTGAATGAGATGTCATTGACCTAAAAATGAGTTGAGTGAATGAGCTTGAATCAGTATCCTAGTATCATGGTTTTCCAGTGGCCAGATTTGGTCTAGATACCTGAGACTCGCACAAGGAAGAGTGTGAACTAAGTCTCCCATGAAAAGGGAGTAAATGAACGCTGGTCATCTCCAAGTAACACAGGCATGAATATTTCAGGAGACTCTTAGCTGAGATTGAAAGAAGAGCTCGCCGTAGTGAGAGGGACATGGTGTGCTTGTACAATGCATACTTCTGAATTTGACAGCTGAACAGGCTAGGTAGGTAGTGAGTGGTACTGTAGAAAAAAGCATAAGCAAAAATAAGCCAATATCCATTGATCTGTGTGGTTTGCTTTTTTCTTTCCGTCTGTGTTTCAGCACCGTGAGCATGTGGACAGCTCCGCAAGTGACGTATAGGCAAAGTGCACAGGAGGCTCAAAAGAGTGGACCAAGTGCATAAAGATGATTTCTGCTTTAATATGATTACTTTTTTCAGAAATGCCACCTGATGTAAAGCACCCAAAAGACATAATCTCCTCTGTCTAGTATGGAAAGAGAGGAAGAGGCAGAACAAACACCGGGTGGATGCATAATGCCTTTTACACTGTGGGCTAGAATGTCAAACATCAATCCAGGAAAATGTTTTTTCTGTTGTTGGCCTTTTATACTACAGAGCTTAGTACTGTGGACAGCTCCGGCAACAGGATCTTCTCTTATCATTACTTGCATAACTTAATTTAGTTATGTCAGTTATGTCCTAGCAGTGTCATTGCACATCTAGGTGGGCCCATCTGCCCCTTTCCTACAGCATGCAGGAATGAATGAGAGTTTACTCACCTGAGCCCTAAACTGGGGATCTGAGAGGAACACCCACACTGTCAACAGACTTCACACATTATATCCTCCAGTGATGAGCAACCAGGCATTCCTGTGTACTTTGGTAGTTTTTCTGGGCACTGTGGTAGTGATGGTGGTTAGATGTGTGTGCATGCGTGTGTGTATGCATCCTAGGTTGCATCATATGTGAGATGTACTTCTGTGACTCATCTCCCCAGCCACATTTCAAAGGCTGCTGGGTCTGAAGAAACATGTCAGAAAACTCTTCCATGTAACCCTCTTGACAGAAAATCGAACACCAACAGAATGCATCAGAACAAAATTGTGACTACCGATATTGTGGTTGGTTGTGAAACCCTCCATTTGTGTTCCACTTACCATCTAACCCCTGGCAATTATGTACTGTGGGCTCGGATTTGTTCTTTGTGTGTGTTTTGTTGAGAACAGGCTCCCTGCTGTTTTAGATTCCTGCTGTGAAGTTCCCTGCTATTTCACAGGGGTCTAATACTGTGATGCCAAAGCACGCATCATTATTTAGATTTAGGATAATCACTGATATACATACGCCTACCATAATACCAGAAAGCAGTTTTTGTTATTCATGGCAATAGGCACAAATTTCAGTCTACCTTATCCTCTCACCTGTCACACCTTTTATACTGACTGTGCCTGTTATATATGTACTGTAGGCTCTCTCCCTCGTTTAGTAGCACAAGAGGTAATTACATCAGATTCTGTAATATGGTAAACTGTGCAGGCTTTCAGCATGATAGTCTTCTAATTGGTTCCTGGTCTGATGTGAGATTGCAAGGCTCTGTGCCAATCACAGAGATCCTGTCTGACATCCTGGGGAGAAGCCTGTGATTGGTGATCTTTACCATCCAGATGCTCACTCTCTCTTTAATTGTCTATATCCAAAGCTATATTTAGTAAAAAATTGACAGATGAGTAGGATATAGAAAGTAGAGAGAAAGTGAGCAAAACTGCAGACTGCTTTGTATTTTATAATTGTTTCCATGTGGCTCTTCTTTGCATCGCGTGCATGACTGATGTTATGTCAGTACCCCAAGATCTGTTGTATTTTGATTGATTGCATGTCTTGCATCTTCTAAGTATGATATAACACATTTCTCAAAAGTAAGTCTCTTATGATAAGCAGTGTTTACTGTACACTTTTTGGTAGATGTGGGTGGGAGTCATTTTGTTTCTGAGACCCAGCTTTGCTCCTGGGCCCATTTCAGGATCAGTTCCAGCAGATGTTGCAGTTTAAGAAGCTGTGAGGGAAATTTTCCAGCAGTGGGAGGGAGAATTAATGGAAAGGAAATATTGGTAAGATTGGTTCAGAACTCGTACATGAGTCATGTTCAGTGTCATCCAGCTTTAAGAGCAAACACAATTGAATGAATGCAAGTTAGTCTCAAGCCATCGTGGAGGCCAGATGGGTCCTAATGAGCAATGGCCCAGTCTACACAGCAGCAGGGCAGACACACAGTGCTCCCCTGGGGGCCCACTGAGCATGTGCAGCCAGACAGAAAGCAGGTGTTTGGTTTGTTGAGCACGGCCAGTATGTGCCGTCATCGCTCCAGCCATGCCATGGCTCATTCAGCCTTCAGTAAGAGGCTGAGTGGGGGGATGCTGCATTAAGCATGCTGTCAGCAGACACACCTCGATGGTCTGTGTTTGTGAGACAGAGAGAGGGAGAGAAGGAGAGAGAGTGTGTGAGAGAGAGAGAGGTGAGAAAAGAGGAAAGCCCCCACCCCCACCACTGAGCAGGTGGTGAGCAGATTGTGCTACGGCATCCACCCCCTTCTCCCCTCGAGGCCGGGTCTCTCAAGAACCGGCCCCTCCACACCTCCAACACTCTACCCTCCACCCAAAACCATCCAACTACCACAGAATAAGATGCTCCTGTGAAAACACACTCACCCATGGCATCTCCATTATGTATTATTATATAAAATAACCTAACAAAATACAGAGCAGATATTTTTCCGAATGAGGGCAAAAAATGAAAGGGGAGCTGATGTCTCATTTCACTCCTCAAGCGATTCTGCAAATGCACCGTCGGCTTTGGCTCATTTGTGTCTGAGCTCTGCTTTAATAAGGCATTATTAAACCATTATTTTCCATGTGGATTATTGGAGGGCTTCCCTTTGGCCTGTGGTAAGTGAGAGAGTCAAAAACCCACAAAGTGTGATGGAAAACTACTCTCTCCCATTCCCACCCAAGCCTTCCAGCATGCTGCCAGTGAGAGGGGAAAGGTCTGGTTCAACAACATCCTGCTTCCATGTCAGTGGGGTTTCATTGCCTGGTTAAAAGTTGATTAGAGGGGGGATTTTTATGGAATACCTGTTAAAAACATACAAAATCCAGGGACTTACTACTCAGAGGCTCAGTTTTAGATTTACATGCCGATTCTAAGGTCTTTTGTAAGAGTTTTTGAGTCTTTTTTTGAGTTTCTCACATTCTTTTTCAACTCCATTAGCATATTCTCTGCAATCAAGCCTTCTCTCTTTCTGACTGCAGCTCTGTGATTGTGCTATCACTGTGTCTCAGTCATGGGGATATGCAAAGCACAGCTATGAAATGCTCATGCATATTCTACCAGCTGTGGGTCTTGGAGATGAAGCGGATGACAAGGGAAATGTCAAACCTTTCCTTCCCATGCAGGTATTGCTAGCTCAGGCAGAGGGAACATCTCTGCCAACACAAACAAAACAGTGGCAGGGGAAAACGGCATGTTTAACAAGGATCCAGACGGTGCAGTCAAGCACAGAACAACCACTCTGAAGCCACTGTTGTTTTATTTATGGTGATTGCAAGTTGTCCTTGGAGGCACCCTTTTATCCCACAGTGACTGACAGTTGATTGGGTGCGGAGGTTTGGAAGTCAAAGCGAGTTCACATTTTATTTATGGTTCATTTCTCTGCCACGATCAGGGCCATCTCTCTCTCTTTCTCTCTCTCTCTCTCTCTCTCTCTCCCCAGCGTTCAGCCACTCCCTCAGGCAGGTAATGGATCTAGATCTAAACAAATGTTTCACCAGGGAGAGCCAGATGTTCCAGCTCTGTCCACCATATGGTTTATGCTGTAGATTAGGGTTTTTGGTCCAAACTGAGAACTAATCCTGTGTTCTGTTTAAAACCACTGAACCTCTGTTTGAGCTGCTCCAACAGAACTCCAGCAATAATACACCTCTGATTTTATGCGGCAGATTGTGATGTTTTCCAGCTTGGCTTTGTTATATGATAACATAGATTCATATTGTCCATTTGGCATGACAAAGCACTGGTGAGCTGGTGAATTGATAGAATGGAACAATCCCAGGTACCACTATAGCATAAAATATAATGAGGCGGTGGTGATAGATAGCTGGTTTGAATCAGGGTTTATTGCACGTTATTACTCCTCAGAGTTATGGCTTAATTGTTTTATCTTTATCAGGGATGCTCTCTCTCTCTCTCCCTCTCTCTCTCTCTCTCTCTCTCTCTCTCTCTCTCTCTCTCTCTCTCTCTCTCTCTCTCTCTCTCTCTCACACACACACACACACACACCTCAGCTGTTTTTTTCTGGTGCATTGAGCAGATTAGCTGACCTGAGCTAACTTGCCTTTTTTTCTGCCTCTCTGACTCAAACTCAGGTATATCTCATCACCAACTCTCCACTCCTGCACTTACTTCAGCATCTGTGATCACAATAGTCAGCTGAGCACAGAGGAGAGATTTCACTCACACTGCCAGTCGGGGGGGGGGGGGGGGGGGGGGGGGGGGACTGCTTCCCGAGCACTGCTTCCCGAGCCAAACTCCAGCTTGTAATCTGCTGCATTGGCTCAGAAGCCTGATTCAGGAATGAGGATGAGCGACATAATCATCGAGTCTGCTCAAAATTTTTATACAGACAGCCGAGGGAAAGGATTAGAGAGACTTTGCAAACTTGAATAAGCTGAATAAGAAATGGATATCATCAGGTAGTGAGTGATAGGTGTGTGAGCATGCTCCAGTGTTTACATGTGGACACGAGGGGGAGAGACGGAAGCGAATGTAGATGCAGAGTGTCGTAATTAATCTGCTGAGTCATGCTGGCTGGGACTGTGACGCTGGTCCAGCTGTCCTGTGAACTGTCACTGTAGACAGCCCGTATCCTCCAGCACCCTGCTCTGCCCCGGAGGTACAGAAGAAGAGTTTCACTGTCAGCATCAGCAGCCGGCAGCGCGCTCCTTCTCTGGCAGTGATGGAGAAAGTGACAGAGAAATACCCGTCTGATGCAGGAAGAGGAACAGCTCAATAAGCCGATAAAGGTCTGTCTGAGCTTCCGCATGTCGAGCTCTTACTTTGCTTGAGCTCAGTGTGTTTCCATTAGATGAGCTAGCTCTTGTGGTTTTTTTTCTCCTCTGCAATAAGGCATCATCTGCCTATGTATGATTTGTTTTCCTGCTGTGTAACACTCACAGTTCACTTAAAACACACGGCTGCTCTTTTAAGTGTTTGTTTTGCTACTGTCAGCTCAGCTCATTGTCAATTTGCTAACAGAATAGTTGACCTTTTCCCTGCATCCATACTACTTCAGAGCATCTGATATGATAGAATTAGTTAAAAAATATCGGTCACATGTTCTACAAACAGTATCAACAGTATTGTGCATTCTGAATTCTCTCTAAAAGCAGCGCCATGTAATCTGAGGAAGCTATTGAGCCTCCATCTGGGAGGTCTGGTTGATTCATTGTCGTATTGATCGGACAACATGAAAGTCCTCAGATAAATCACCAGTATTTGAGTTTGATTCCAAAGTGCTATGTGTCCATTTGGTGAAAGAAATCTTGACTTAAAGTTCATCATTCAATATCTTGGCTTCCAGGCTGTAAAATTGCTTTCATTTGGTTAACGGAGGACTTAAGCTACCCACTATCCTTTAAAAAGCACCATAATTAGTTTTAATTTTGCGTGATCAATAATTTTATGAGAGTAGGGTATTTGGAGAGTGCTTCTGCTGTGTCTGTACTGTAAGTCCATGATGTTATTAAATCCTTTTTTTTAAATCACTAAATCATTCCTTTTTAATAGACTGATGGGATAATGCACTATTGCAAGAAAGAGAAAATGTGTTGCATGGTGCATCAGCTGCTGTAGAAACACAGCTCTTCAGAGACTTTGCACTCTGTGTGTGTGTGTGTGTGTATGTGTGTGTGTGTGTGTGTGTGTGTGTGTGTGTGTTATGGATTTGCTCCCTGCTCCATCCACAGGGAATCTCCTCCCTGCTCTTCTCCTCTGGGAGGCTCAGATGCTGTGGGCGGCACTTACTGAACACTGAGCACAATATAGACTTTTCACCACAGGAAGGAAGAAAGGGAGCGCTGTGATGAAGGCAGCGTTGCTTAGAAGTCACTGGGTTGTTTTGTTTTCATTTCTGTACTTCTCCAAAAAACCCCTCTGATGTACAATAATCCAACTGCGATTGATCAGCTTCAGGAGACAAACTGTTGTGGCTTCTGTTGCACAATGAGAGCCGCTCGCTAACGCTTCGCAAACTGTGATGGAGCCTCTCAGGAAGTGACATCATTGGCGCAGTGATAAATCACAGCGAGGTGGAGTTCAGTAATGTGTGCCAGTTGGGAGGCCTTTAGCTTCCTCTCTCTCCATTCATTCTCCTCTTACCTTACAGCTCTTGTGAAAGTTGGACAGCAGCGCTGTTGGCTGGGGTCGTAATGCAGTTTTGGCTGCCATTTACTGCTGCGGAGCACACAGCGTGTCGACTGTGGCGCCCTCCATACCATCACACTGACAACATCCCTGAATATACTGTAGAAGCTCATTTTTCTCATCAGGTCTGAGGATTGATGCCTCTCAGTCAACTGGAATGACAGTATCGATGCAACGCTTTGTCAGCACTCTGTTGCTACTCCATTTCCTCGGACTGTTTGTTCTGTGAGGAGCGTACACAAACTGAGCAGCTGGGAGTCGGGACTGTATTGATTGAACAGGGGAGTGTGTGTGTGCTGTTGGAGGACAGATGGCTCAGGCCTTGACTCTGTGGCCATGGCAGTGTGAATGATAGCTTCATATCCGGTGCATGCTCCTCCAGACATAGGGGGAAATCTACAGACTGTGGCAGCAAACAGTACACAGTCAAAAGGCTTTACACTTGTATCGCAAAGTTGTATCTGTCCATTCTCACAGCAGAGTCGTGAAAACATAAAGGCCAAACCTCCTGATCAATATGTTTCTCTCCCAGCAGTTAAATGGACCGGTTAACTTCTTCCTGTCACATATTGTAGCTTTTGAAGGCGTCTATATCTGTCTTCCGCTCAGCTCCTCACATTCACATGACATCTCCACTTCCACCTGTCAGATACAGGAACAGATACGGATCAACGGCTGCTAATGGACTGTGATGGTCATTAGTCTGACCTTTTCAAACCCCATCATAGCTGCACTTAGAGTGAGTGGGAGACGCTTGCATCGATAAAGCTGACTGACAATGGCAACTTGCATGTGAACAGAACATGGGCCATTTAATCCCAATAGCAATCACTATTTACGCTGAGGCAGTGTTCATTACCAAAACCATACGCTCATTCACCATCTCTCATTAAAATGCACAAACATGTACTTCATTGTTCTCAATCTGTATAAACAGGCTTGTATGGGGCGAGAGTGCATTGAAACGACTAGTGCTATGGCAACAAGTGACATGAGTGAGGCTTAAATCTCCAGCTTCATCTAAACAAACAAGGGAAGGCATTATTGCAGAGCTAGTATTGGTTTCCACTGAACCCATTGTGACTACAATATGAATTGTTTTCAGTGTGTGTAAAGCCCCGGCACCTGAAAGCATCGGTGGGTTGTCTTTATGTCTTCCTAAAACAAATCACACACGGACCTCATGCTATGACTTGTATCTCACACAGCAGCTAATCATAATGAAAGCCAAAGAGACATTTTTGCTAGGTATTTTCAGTACAGCAGTGAATGTTGTATCATAAGTATCTCTCACTCTATTTTGGTCTCTAATGGTGCATTTCTCTTCCTTCAGGTATGGTGCAGTGCTGATGGCGGACTCTGAGCTGTTTGTGACGAGAGCGCCCCCTATGGAGGGGAGGGGCGTGGAGCTGGACGTCCTGGGCTTCCTGGACTCCTTTGGGGAGGAGAACAGCACGGCAGAGAGATGCTACCGCTCCCACTCCCGCAGCAGCGTCCTCCAGGGCCTGCCGTTTGGAGGGGTGCCCACTGTCCTCGCCATCAATGTGGTCCTCTGGATGGTACTTGCTGCACACACACACACATACACACACACACACACACACACACACACACACACACACACACACACACACTTTACACATTTAACACATTCAGAAAGGCCATTGAAAGAAAGGCTGTTTTGAATTTTAGAATTGAAACATCTCAACTTTCAAAATGTCCCTCGATCAATTTTCCTAGACTCATTTTCTGTACAAACCAGTGTTGTTAGACTTTCTAAATTACACAAGGAAATGGTAGCTATAACTAAATTTACCCTCTTCATTTGGCAGCTGGTTGGCCTTCTTTTAGACCCCCGAAAACCACTGGCCTTTCTAGTGTTGAAATGCTTTATGTTAATATTAAATTCTTACTCACATAATATTCATATATTTCAGCGGTTCAATATGACTTAATGACTTTTAACAACACAAATAGCATTGTTTTGCTTTACTACAATTTACAATTTGGGCATTTAGGCAATGGGACCTTCCTGGCTAAATAAAGGATAAATAAAAAAATGAATAAAATTTGGCAGACGTTCTCATCCAGAGCGACTTACAATAAATGCAACAGTAAAATAAGTGAACATTCCTCCAGATAGTTCAGAGTGCCATGAAAACAAAAAGTGCTATAACATAAATGAAGAAAAGTAAAGTAGACTTCAAAGACTGAACGCTATTTTCAAGTGTCCGTCTCCTTTTTGTATACACCTACAATCTGGAGGCCTTGAGCAGCAAGTTTTTGAACATATCCATTGCTGCCAAATGCCTGACGTTCTTAAGAGCTCCGATGTTCAGACATGAAGAGGTGACTCTTGGTCAGAGGGCTTGTTCCATACAAATATCTATCTCAAGCATTTCTCTCTGCTCCTGATCTTAAAAAAAATCGACAACAGCAGCATCAGAGGTGTTGGGCATGTTGAACATCACACTCGAACGTGTGAAGTGAATGCAGACATATATTGGTAACGCCTCACTGTCTCACACACACACACACACGTTTTTTTTTACTACTATGCTTGTGAGGACCCTCCATTGACTACATTCATTCCCTAAACTCTAACCCTAACCCTCACTGGTACATGCCTAACTGTAACCCTAACCCTAAATCTAATATTAACCCTAAACCCAAATCCTAACTCTAAACTAACCTTAGCCTTAACCCTTATCCTAACTTAATCCTAACTAACCTTAACCCTAAAACCAAGCCCTAACCCTAAATTAGCCCCTTAAAGGAGTGAGGACTGGCCAAAATGTTGTCACTTTGGAGGATTTTATTCATCTTCCCATCCTTGTGAGGATTTTTGGACCTCATAACATTAGAAGTACAAGAATACACACATATACACACAAGTACAAACATCATATTCTGTGTGTCAGAGAAGTGATATATCACATTGCATGTTGAAACTAAAACTGAGTAACAGCCAAACGTTTAAACATCCCTTTCACATAGTATAATGCCATGTACACACTGTTTACAAACATTATTTTGCTCCTGTCTCCCAGATAATAATAGGCTTCAGTTCTCAGTTGTCAACTACCTCGGTTCCGCTGTCAGGCCTTGTCAAGCTTGATCTCTGCACTGATGTCAGTCTCAATCTACCACCTCCACGTTTTAATTGGCTCATTTGATCGCTGCTTGGTTGTCAGGACAACGCAGAGGGTTTGAGCACCGACTCTTAATGACAAGCCTGAGTCAAAGCATGCTTCCCCCCCAGGTGACGGGAGCACGCCTCTGCATCAATTCCATCATCATACAGAATAAATCATCTGTGGGACTTGGTGGAGAATGTGCCCACGCAACTAGAAATAAAAAAAAAACACAATAGGAAGGAGACGGACACAGAGAAAACAGAGACAGAGTGGAGAGATTCTTATTTTTACAAGAGGTTTTCGGATACGTCGTCAACCCTGACTGTTAATTTGAAAGCAGAATCGTTATTCATCTCCCAAGTCGAGGTTGCCCTGATTACCTATGCATGGCTTTGGATCAGTAAAAAATGAATCATTCAACATTTATGGGAGCTTTCCTCCTATTAACATTGCTGTCATCCCCGCCTCCAAAACCCAATATCTTCTAAACTCAAATGAGTAAATGATTTATGCTGTAGTTAATGTCAAACATTCATCAGCGCTTTTGCTCCATTTGCATTTGTCAACATTCATCCGTCATCGTCCAGTTACTGTGAGCTTAGATCTTAAACCAAGGCTACTCAAAATGAATTCCTCTATTGTGTAATATAAGCAGTTCTGAGCAGTTTGGACTGCATTGTGGGAGAATAGAGGCTATTCAGATTTAGTCTTGCTATTGACCACACTCGGTCATTCGTCATTAGTGCACAGTGTGTGTTCACATGTGCATGCTGACCTCTCTCTGTTAGTTTCCAAGACAACCACATACTACTCCAAAGAAAGAAGATCGCTCATTATTGTGCTGGATTTGGACCCATCTATTATTTGTACACTCCTTATGAGAATGCATAGGCCATCCTCAATCTGAAGGGCATGCTATGGAGCATTCACATCAAGCAGTTTTTGAATCACAGAGGGTTTTGAATCACAATAGACAGGGAGAAGAAAGGGAGATGTGTGTGAGTGTGTAGGAGTGTGTGTTTGTGCACTTCTGTGCCTATTCTAAGGATTCTCAGGATGCCTGTTCGCTGTATTCAGGTGTTGTTTTGTGTTACAGTTCCTGCTGCTGATCTTCTCCTGTCTGAGGAAGGCTGCATGGGACTATGGCCGCCTGGCTCTGGTGATGGAGAATGACAGGTAAAGCCCTCACTGGCTAACTTACACTGAAAAAAAAATGATACACATGCTGGTTTCTGAGCCAAATCAACATTCAAGATGGAGTAATAACCCTCATTGGACCTGCTCCTGAGCCTCCAGCTCCCTCTCCTGAGCATAAATGGTACTGCGTAATTGAATTACTGCATGGAAAGTCCTGCTGTTGCCACTGTTTGTTGTTGTTGTGGTAACTGCAACATTGGCGACGCTTTATTGGGTCCTTCAATGTGTTAAGTTATGTGAAACTTCAAAAACACCAATTTGTTGACACAGGCCACACACTGAAACACATGTACACACGCAAACACAAATGCACACACAGTGGTTTGGATGGAATAATGTCCCCACTCTTTTCAGAAACCTTGTCAGGTTTCACAACAAATCAAGCTCCACTCAGCGGGCTACTTGAGTCTGCAGAGGTTTACTTCTGCCTGACCTGAAGCCCCTCTCCAGTGGGAGTGCAGGCTTGATTAGTTCTGCCTGACCAGTGGCGGCTCCATAGCACCCCAGGGGAAGTAGCATCTGTGTGTTTTGCCAAGCGGTCGCCGCTCATGCTAATTCAATTACGCTGCTTAATTTGACACGCTGTTGAACTGTCAGGGGCATGGCCCACAGAGAAATATCCACAAACTCAATCATCACACTGTCTTTATTGGATTGAAAAACTCAGCCCACACCTTTTTATTTCTCTGGATATAGAATTTACCCCCCCACACACATACATAAATACACACACACACAGCTTTCTCTGACCATGGAATTGATTTCAGACAAATGCTCAGACTGTCTGCAGGAGTCATGTCTGACTGTTGTCTTGGTTGCGGTCTCATACCCCTTTGCAACACAGAGTACAATGTTGGACATAGGATAAGCTCATATAGTGCCACAATCATTGTGATGATCCTGCTATTTCTTTGTTTTCATTGTCTGCCTGTTTCAGTCTCACCTCCCTGTTTTATGGAGAACCAAGTGAGAAAGAGAAGTCTCCCTCAGAGTCCAGCCCCTCCGACTCTGAGACCAAGGACATGGTGAGTTTTGCTGGGGTTGATTTAACGGAGAGTATTTCAGCTCCAACAAGCTCTTAAATAGCTTTTAACATCAATAACATCATTACCGCATTAATTGTGAGATATTAGTATAATTACGGTAAAGAAGATAAACCATTGCTAAGAAAATTGGCAGCCTCTACCAGTCGGTATACGGCATTTTAAACTGTGTTACACTTGGTTTTGGCGGCGAATCTGCTGAATCGCTTTACGGCACAAAATAGCTTGAGGGCGCTGTTTTTCCAGCACAAACAAGAGAAAGCAAGAAAGAGAGAGAGAGATAAAGCTTTCAGATGGTGGGGCAAGTGAAAGGCCTTTGGAAAAATTACTTCCAACATGTTTATCTTCTTCAGTAAAGTAAAAGAAAAAACACACATCAAGTGACACCAGGGAGAGGAGAGATGTTGTAAGTAGCAACAGCAGAAGCAATGGGGATTATGGGAAATATGGTCTTAATTTTAAGAAACACAAGCATTAACATTACCACTGACATGAGGTAGAGGCTACCAATCATCTTTACTACAACATCTCATTTGTTTACAGTAATTATATGTAAAATATTATCTTATCACAAATAATTTGACAATAAAACACTGATGCTTAAAAATGCTGCTTGCAGCACATTCACAATACTGTCCAGCTGTGTGAGATGGCACCGTGTCAAACCCAGCCAGAGAAAAGTCTGGAACATGACTCAGCTGAACTGTCTGTGACTCCATGGCACCTGTGTGATAGAGTGAGGTCACTCTCTTCGTGTTTATAACGGTGTAGGACAGAGTCAGACTGGAGTCATCGCCTAATGCCTACACAAAGCTGAGGCTGCAGTAAAGAGGTTACTGCTTCAGGCTAGACCTATTAAAACTGCATCTCTTTGTCACTCTGGAGGCCTTATTACTATGCAAATGGGAGATGCATGCTAGCGGCCACATGTGCTGTGCACGGGATTGCATACATATGTCATTTATTATCTTTAATACCCAATCCATTCAATGTTTTATGATTCTCCTCCTCTTCCAGGGCTTCTGCTCTTGGCTCACATCACTTTACCATATGAAGTAAGTACACAAAGCAGTTGCCCTTTTAATTGTTTCACCCTTCCCCCGTCCTGACTCCCATCCTTTTATAGGTCCTGTGTCTTCAAAGCTGATGTTACCATCATATGTAAACACTCGTGTTATATCTCATTAAGCAGCAAAAACAAACGAGTCTGGGCTCATGCGACTAGTGGTGCCGTGGTTTCCCATTGAATATTTGCACTTGCTGGAGTCTGACTGCACTCAACAGATTTAGGCCTGTAAAAAGTGATTTCCCGTGTCCATGGTTTCCATAGTATTATGGTGGAGTTTGGGTGCTTCTGTTTTTAGCTCTCGTGCTAGTGGCTCACCCTGGGATCCCTGGGAAAGTGAAAACCCACCCTGTGAGTTCTCAATGTGTGGGCTGCCATGAGACCAGCAAGCACCTCTTGTGTTTTTTTTTGTTCTATTTTATGACACTGGGTTTCCTGAATCTCCCGCCTGGGCTGTCCTGGGCGACCGCAGCTTCTGGCACCAGAGTAGTGGTGGCAGAGTTTTACTCATGATGAGGTATGAGCTGTAGGCCCTTTTGTCCTGGCAACAGACTGCGCCTGCATCCTTATAATAGTTGAAGACTGCACCCCTCTGAATACCATTATATCTATATGTGTGGCCTTTTCCATAGGCGTCACCTCAAGAACACTGTGATGCCGCTCTGGTTTTGTCTGTGTTACAACCTCCAGACAGTTTAGGATTTATGGATTCTGCCAGTCTGGAGAGGTCTGAGAAGTCCACCCTCCTCTCACAGTTCCCTATCTGTTTCTGCAGGGATGAGGAGATCCGCAGCAAATGTGGCATTGACGCCGTCACGTACCTGTCCTTCCAGCGCCACATCATCCTGCTCATGACAGTGGTCTGCCTGCTGTCTTTGGCCGTAATCCTGCCGGTCAACTTTTCCGGGAACCTCCTGGGTAATTTGGTGCTCACATGACAGCCTGGCCAACTGTCTGCAGGCCAGGGGATATCCTTAAACCTCAGGAGAGGCACATGGGGCACCTTGCAGGGGGACAGGCCAGGCTACACAGAGACAGTCACACACATCCACGCACCAAGGGATTTATTTGTTTAAGGAGTAAAACTAAGACTAAAACTAGCTGTGGCAAAAGCTCAGTAAAAAAGCTTAAGTGCGTGGGGGGAAATGGAATTAGTTCAAAACTGCCTTTCCCTCCAAAAGTAATTTTACCTGAAATACAAATCCACACAGAAAACGACATACAATACAAATACCACTCTAAAACATGTGAGTGCACTCATACACTTAGACATACTCTCTCTCTCTCTCTCTCTCTCTCTCACACACACACACACACACACACACACAGTCTTACTTATGTCACTTTTGGGGTATTTACATAGACTTACATTCATTTCCTGGAGACTCACCCTAACCATAACCATAACCACTACTTGCCTAAACCTAACCTTTACCCTAAACTTAACCTAACCCTAACCTTAACCACTGTCCCAAAAATCAGCTTTTTACCAATTGGGAACCTGGCTTTTGTCCCCAATTGCACAAGCCGTCCCCAATCAACTGGTCTTAAGTCTGGTTTGTGTCCCTGAAAGTGACTTAAGTCATACCCACACACACACACACACACACACACACACACACACACACACACACACACACACACACACACACATACTTCAATAACAAGCAGTTGCTACTAGCGGTAAATTCATCAAGCGCTTCCCCAAGTAGCAGAGTATGAATAGAAAGTCCTTCATTTCCTCTTAACATACACATGTAGGTGTCAGAGGTTGGGATGGTGCACAAAGCCAGCTGCTAAATAGCGGCAGAAATGCCATTTGGCACTTGTGTGCTCATTTCGTAGGAAGCCTTGAGTAAGCCATCCCATACGGAATGTAGACCAGAGCCATTATGGGGTCTATGAGGAGCTTTTACTTTTTATTACTGTTGGCTGTCATCATATGGACCAGTGTGTCACCCAGTCATTAAATAAACCAACACACTTGACAGGCTGCCATGGAAACAGTAAACAAAGGGGTGCCCAAATTAAAACATAGGCATGACTATAATACTATAATATTTAAATGTTGTGTGAAATCTCTTGTCAAGAGAGACTTCACTAAGTTGGGTGGAAAATATATTCTCTGAATAGTCACATTGCTTCATTATTGCCTCATCCTCCAGACAAGGAGGAGTGTTTTCCTTTAAGTCATTTAAAACCTAAAATGTCTCGCTCTCTGTCATGTTCCATTTTGTCTACAGGAGACAGTCCTGAAAACTTTGGAAGAACAACACTGGCTAATGTTGATGCAAAGTAAGTCTAACACTGCATTAGTGATATCAAATCCTATGAAATATCACAGAACCATGAAAAAAAACACTAGTGACTGTCTATATTAGTGTAAATGTAAGTTCCAACAGTGTTTCTGTCTCCTCACAGGGACAACTTTCTGTGGCTCCACAGTGTCTTTGCTCTGGTCTACTTCATCATCACCTTGCTGTGCATGGCCCACCACTCGTCCCGGCTGGAGTACAGAGAAGACGAGAAGGTCTGTCACCATCACACTGTGTTAAGATGGAGGTGTGGTCCTTTCCTGCCTCAAAGCCCTGAGAGGACAATAACACACTGCTGTAACTGATGGGTAGTTATCAGACTGTCATCACAAAACCTCTTACGTTGGCAAACTCGATGTGTTGGTTGCATTATGTGTTGCAGGTTGCCAGGACACTGATGATTACCTCCGTACCCAGAGAGATCTCAGACCCAGGACTCATCACCAAACACTTCCAGTACGCACCAGGTTTTCTTCACAATTAGCACGGGACTTACAAAAGACTAGTAAACTTGAAGTGTATTTTTTTTAAACTGTGATGAGAAGTAAACTATTAGTTTTTTTGTTATTTGTTGGGACTAAATTGGCCCACTTTTAAGTTTATAACTTGTAAGTATACTTTAAGTTAAAAAAAAGGTATATCTGAATTTCTTGTGACTTAAGTTTTTTGAAGTATATTTCTAGAACCATTAAAAGTACAAGTAAGCCTAACTATACTATTCTCAGTACCTTTTGCAAAGTATAAAAAAGGATGGAACAAGTCTAAGTAGCATTAAAAGTACAAGCCTAAGTATACCATTCTCAGTGTACCTTTTGCAAGTACAACAAAAGTAAAATAAAAGTATACTCTCTTAAGAAGTATACTAACAGTGTACTAAAATAAACATATTGCTGTCACACACTATGCTGTAGTACAGGGTATAGTTACAGTTAAATCCTGTCCCTTTGTTGTTGTTGTTGTTTTTGTTGTTTTGTCAATTTACCCATTTTAGTCCAGGTTCTGTTTATGAGGGAGACCTGACCATGTTCTGTAAATACATGTCACATAATCCCATTGCATTGAGTATTAAAGATATGATTGTCTGCTCTTGCTCCCTCCACCAGTGAGGCCTACCCCAGCTGCACTGTCACTGATATCCGTTTCTGCTTCAATGTCCACAAGCTGATGAGGCTGGACTTGGAGAGGTACAGTAACAGATTAGATTAGAGCAACACAGTTGGTGATCAGTATGAGGCTTGTGTCATGGTTGTGCATGCTGTGTTTTGCAGGCGCAAGGCGATGAAAGGCAGGCTGTATTTCACCACAAAGGCCCAAAAGGAGGGGAAGATCATGATCAAGACCCATCCGTGCGCTCAGATATTCTGCTGTGACATCTGTGGCTTTGAACAGGTATATTTTATCAGACTGCAACATTATTGGGATTAGCTTCTGCTGCATAGCAAGTATATTACCACTGGATGGCACTGCGATCCAAATTACGTTTGTGCAGCAACAACACAACACCTTGCCATTACAAATCTAAGAGGGATCTATCTGACAACGAAAGATGCATTGAGTAATATGTGCTCTAACTTTTTCTGCAGGTGGATGCAGAACAGTACTACAGCGAGTTGGAAGAGAAGCTGACAGATGAGTTTAACGCTGAGAAGAATCGCATCTCCCTGAAGAGGCTGGGCATAGCCTTCGTGACTTTCCGTGATGAGAGGATGACTGCTGTGTGAGTGAACTACAGTATGACATCTAGGTTCACGTCTCTCAGTCGCTCTCATCACATGAACTGATTTGGGAATGAACAAAAAGTCATAGTTTGACAAAAGAGCGACCGTTACTCGACTGAATACTGTACACGGCTCAGGGAGACCGTGCACGTTTCTTGTAGCATCTTTACAAGTTGTACATCTTGTTTTATTTTCAAGCATTGTGAAAGACTACAGTCGTGTGCACTGCCGTCGCAGACCGCAGCAGTCCAGCATCACCACTGTGGTGCAGTCTCAGGACTGGGGGGTGAGCTACGCCCCGGCTCCAACTGACATCATCTGGTCAGTATCCACGTTATGGGAAGTCGCACATCACACACACACACGTTTTTTCTGTCGCTTTTTCTTTTTTATGTCCATTTTTTCCTGGTATGTGCATAAATACCATGGTGCATTGCAGGTACTACTGATGCATCTACAGTAGGTGTGCAATATGTGAATTATGGATTGCATTTATTATTATTCTTATTTCTTTAGTCACTGAGCCCTATGCTCACCTGCAAGGAAAACTGAAATAATTAGCAGTAACTTTTAAAAGACATTTTGCTATGTGTTAAGGCGATAGCAAATGGAATATGATGCGAGTGCAATTACACAGAAAATTGGTCATTTACAGCTCCCTGTTCCAATCAGTGAATATTCAGATGATTGGATTAGCCATAATGCATGTTCTCACATCTTGGAAAGCCAATGCAGCATTGAGATTATGTAACAAGTGAGTGATGCATATGTATGGTAGATTAACCAAAGAGACGGTAGCACTCACTATCACTGTTTGTGCTTCATGCCTCATTGGCTGCATTTGAGTGCATGTGTGTGTGTGTGTAGGTGTATGTTTGTGTATGAATGTGTTTGCGCTAACTAGACTGCTGGAGTAGTCGCAGGCTGTGGGGTCGAGCAGGGACTGTTGTTCCTTCGTTAAAACTGAGCGTTGGAGTGTGCTGTGCCCAACCTGCTCTCCAGTCCAGTGCAGTGGAGCACACACACACACACACACACACACTCCCTCGCATACAAGAGATGGCTTGGCTGGCTAATTCAGGCTTGTGTCAGTACATGCAGGCATGTCAGGGCACACAGCCATTAAATTGAAAATTGAGTGTCTTTTGTGTCAACGCTCTACCTCACCAGATGATTGGACGGTGCGAATTGAGGTTCACATGTTCTCCTGTCACTAGGGAAAACCTGTCGGTGTGCGGCTCTCGCTGGTGGCTCCGCTGTGTCCTCCTCAACATCCTCCTCTTCCTCCTGCTCTTCTTCCTCACCACTCCCGCCATCATCGTCAACACCATCGACAAGTTCAACGTCACCAGGCCCGTGGAGAGTCTTCGGGTCAGAGTTAGAGATTGAGCTGAACTGTATGCAAGTGGGGTTTCATGGGGTGATAAAAGTTTTACATGTTTTACGTAGCAAAAACCACTGACTTGTAAGCCTATTTTTTTTTCTTTTTCTTTCTTTTCTCTATGGCTTATAACATTAAATGTGACTTTTTTGCCCCACTTCAATGCCATTAATTAATGTTTTTGCTTTCCCTGTACAGAACCCGATCATTACCCAGTTCTTCCCGACCCTCCTGCTGTGGGCGTTCTCTGTGCTCCTGCCCTTCATCGTCTACTACTCAGCCTTCTTTGAGTCCCACTGGACCAGGTACTCACCAGCCATCGACCGCGGCTCTCCTCGCTCCTCTGAAATGGAAATGTCTGTCCTTTGCTTCTTCAAATGGACCCTTCATGTGTTTCTGCCTGTCTTCCTCTTTCCTCTCAACTCTCAGTATTTTTTTTTTCATCATCTCAATTATATTTCTCTTTCACCCTCTTGCTCTTTTTACTCTCTCTCCCCTCTCTCTCTCTCTCTCTCTCCCTCTCCCCGTCAGTCTCCCTGCACTATTATTCTGGGCAGGTTGTCATAGAGATCTCCATGTGGGGATAATGATATGCACAGTAGTCACCATGCGCTGAGGAGCAGAACAACTGTGCATAAGGAGACAACCTCACGCAGCACCTATGAGCACCCTTTCTTTACATAACCACCCCCACAAACATGTTGTGCAGGCGTGATGTGCGAAGGTGTGAAAAGCGTAGTTTGTGCTAATGAACCCAGCAGGCCTACAAAGTCCTTGGACTTTATATTGGATTGCTGAAGAATATGTATTTTACATGTTGAAGGGTATATTTTATATGTGTGTACATGGCATCATGATGCTCTTATGTTCCCTTTTCATTGATTTGATGTGTGTTTGTTGCTCAGATCCGGTGAGAACCAGATAACGATGCACAAGTGCTTCTTACTGCTGGTCTTCATGGTGATCATCCTGCCCTCACTTGGTCTGTCCAGGTACAACTAGTTCTACACAACTACAGTATACAAATCACTTCTGAAAATGCACTTTTACAGGCTTGCTTTTATGTGGCATTTTTGATTTTGCCCCTTTTTACTCTTTGGCTGGTCCTTGTGTTTTTATTTTTTCCTTCTTTTTTTATATTTGATTCTCTCTGTAGTCTAGATCTGTTCTTCAGATGGCTCTTTGATGTCAATTTCCTGGATGAGAAGGATGTCAAATTCCAGTAAGATGACCTCTTCTGTCAAATGATAAAATGAAAAAGTCTAAATCAAATGTACCAGGAGCAATATGGCAACTAAAAAGACATTTGAATGACAAGCCAACACTTCAGGCACCATCTCCTCTCCATGCAGGTGTGTGTTTCTTCCTGACAACGGAGCGTTCTTTGTGAACTATGTGATTACGTCCAGTCTGATTGGCACAGCCATGGAGCTTCTCCGTATCCCGGCGCTGATGGTGTACGCCCTCCGCCTCTGCTTCGCCAAGTCCAAGGCTGAACGCATTCACGTCAAGCGGGTTAGCCCAGCCTTTCATGCTTATCTCTGTGTTTTCATGTTGGGTACAATAGATCCTGCATTGGTTTGATGCTCTGCGGCTGTTATGTAAATGACTCAAACAGAAATGGTTAAATTGCTTACTGTGTTTGTGTTTTCCTCTGCAGAGCCAGGCCTATGAGTTCCAGTTTGGTCTGGAGTATGCCTGGACCATGTGTATCTTTGCTGTCAGTATGGCCTACAGCATCACATGTCCCATTATCATGCCCTTTGGTGAGCATACGCTTGCTGTGTGTTGGCACATACACTGATTTAGTAATGTAGTCCGTCTTCTACCCTCTTCCACCTCTTCCCTTTTCCCTTGTCCTCATCCTATCTCCTGTGTGTTACTCATATGTGTGTGTTTCTGTATGTGTGTGTGTGTGTGTGTGTGTGTGTGCAGTGTCTCTCCTCATACTGTAACCTCCCTCTCCTCTGCTGCCTGCCAGCCCGGTGCAGACTGTGTGAATTTGCTGCTGTAGTCCCAGACGCCCAGACACAGCGAGTTGCGAGCCAGACGCCCACTCTGCTCCTGTCTCTGCCCGGAGCTCACCAAGCCTCTGTTTACTACTACAGTCAGAGCCTCATCCTGACAGAGGACACCAGGCCCTGCTGCTTTCTGTCTTTTACCTGTGTCTGTCTCTGCAGATTAGCATTTTAGGAGGCAAACATTTTTCGGAGGCAGAAATAATCTCATTGGTTGAATTAAACATCCGTGGGCGGAGCCAAAGAACCACACTACAAGTTGCGCAAGTTAGCTACCTGGCAAATTTGAATGGAAAAGAAGGAACTCTGGTCAAAATTTAAATAAAATATAAATTCCTTCATGACCATGGCATTCATGATCTTGGGAGGTCAGCAGGCTAGCTAACCAGTTAGATAGCTATAGGCCAACTAGTTTGAAATTGGAAGGTCAGCTAGCTCTAACTAGCTCACTTAATTTCACTTAACTTTGTATGGTTACATTGCATCTTTTCAGTTAGTAGCAAAAGCACTGGGCTTCATAATATTAGCTCCCTCCTCTCTTACCTCTTGCCTTTTTCACTGGGCTTCAGTCCAGCTTTACTCAGCCAGAAAAACTGTGGTTCTTTGCCTCTGCCCATTGAGGTTTAATTCAACCAACCAAGATTATTTCTACCTCCAAGAAATGTTTGTATAACTAAAACTCCAACCTGCATTTTTTTTTTCCTGAATCCTAGGTAGTGTAGCCTACTAGGTAGGATAATGACTAATCCTACAAACATATATGTATTGTACTAACCAGCCAGTGTGTATGTGTGTGTGTGTGCATGCTTCCCTGTGCCCTATAGGTCTGCTCTATGTGATCCTGAAGCACATGGTGGACCGGTACAACATCTACTATGCATATGTCCCCACCAAGCTCAGCCAGTGGATCCACAGAGCGGCCATCAATCAGGTCATTGTGGCTCCCATCCTCTGCATGTTCTGGCTGCTCTTCTTCTCTGTGCTCCGATTAGGTACGTCCTAACATAGTTTCCTATCATGGTTTCCATAAGTGCCAATGTATTATGAGTATATGGTGAAATGGTAATTTTTTGTGTTTTCCCCTCTCTGTCCCAGGCCCAGTGCATCCTATCACCCTCTTCACCTTTGTGTCCCTGCTCTCCTGTATTGCCTTTTCCCTCTTCCGTTTGTGCCTTAGGAAGCAGCCAGACAAGTCAACAAGCTATCCGGTCAGCTCCTGCCCTGACTGAATGAGATCATGTTTAGTTGACGATGCACTCTAACCGAATGTTAGCACGTACTTACTGTGCAGAGGATTTAGATAATGTGTACTTTGAGTGTAATGTGAGCAGCAGTATTGGTGAACCAGTCGGTCCTTTCCCCATGCCTCACTTTGTTTGTTTGTTTGTTTCAGATGTCTGACCAGCCAGCAGAGGGGACATTCACTGACGCAGAGAGGAGCACTGTAACATCCACCACTGCCTCTAGTGTACAGAACCAGATTTTTCTGCTATTAATTCTATTCTCTGTTAAAATGAAGTGTCTTAAAGCACCATATCTGATGGTTATATCAGTGGTCAGAATCATTTAGGTTTCAATATCTTATTTTGGTGCATTGTTAAACAAGATAAATGTTACCTTTAAACACAATGCATACAAAACGAATGGATATCACACATACAAATTTTTGATGCAATCAAAATGGGGAATATTGCCCACAACAGGGGTGGGTATTGATAACTGGACAAAATCAGTGTAGATAATGTAGTGGGTGAAAAGGGACATATTAAAAACACTGGTAAACACTAAACATGAATAGAGTGATTTTAGCTACCACACAGTATGATTTATGTGTCCCTCTCCTTCCCCCAGCTGTTTGTGGCGTCTGTGCTGCTGGAGCCGGAGCTGGGTCTGAGCCCCATGCCATCCCCGGCCCACCACAGCTACGGTGCCATGGCCAGCTCCCAGAGCTCCCAGAGCCACGGCCCAGCGGACGAAGAGGAAGGGGAAGAAGACCAAGCCCAGACCCACGAGACGGAGCTCCAAGACCCCCCCGACCCTCACTGCTCCAGTCCCCTCATGGACAGCCCCGTGGGCTACCAGTAACGCAAAATCCCCCAAGCTGAATTACACGTGTCCTATACCTGGCAAACGCAGTGTGAGTGCTAAATGCCGCAATGCTCCGTTTTCGCCACTGACCTCAGACTCCAACTCAGCTGCCTCAGACTAGACTGGGCTTGTAAGGTGAAGATGAAGAAGCCAAGGATGAAAGGGCCTCCTCCCCAGACTCATGATGGGAATACAGGAGCAGGATCCATGTAGACGCCCCTCTAAATATATAGAGACCAGATTGCCAAAACATCTCCTGAAGCTGTCTTACGAACACAAACCACAAATCAATCTCCACGGAAGATACATCGACTTAAATGTACCACTATTTTTTTGTTAAACTGTTGGATGCTCCTTGAGAGGGATTCCATCTGCTTTTGTGGCTTGATTTGCGCGTGGAAAATGATTAAAAGCGCTGAATGTGACCGGGGTGGAATTGCCTCTGAGTAGAGAGAGATACATTGTCCATGTGTGCCACTTGGACATGAGTTGAGGTGAAAGTTCCCATTGGAGTGGGTGGTGTGAGCAGGCTTACCCCAGCAGACTGATGTCTGGTTCCTCTGCGGCAGAGCGCTGGGAGGCAGAGGGTGAGGGCAGCAAGTTGTGAAGCCATCTGCAGTGAGAGAGCAGACAGACGGAGGGCAGAGAAACTCAGAGATGTAATGTATGTATGCTCTCTGTGGAGGCACAAGAAGCTTGACTGTACCTGAAGCTTATTGTAATTATTAACCGTTTAAGGTTGCTATTTTTGCTACAGTATTTCCAAATCGGTGGTTGTATGTGGTGTCATTGATATTGTGCTTGGGGTTTGGGGCGGGGCCATTGGGGTTTGTTTGATGATTTGTAGGGCTGTCCCATCTTAATCAGAGTATTTCCTCATTATGGTCTTATTTGACTGTGATTGCGGCCTTTAAATGGTTTTTTTTTTTTTTTTTTTTTTTTTTTAAGTTATTAACAGGAAAATTATAAGCACATCCTGGAATTACAAAAATTTGCATTGGTGTCTCCCTGCTCTCATTGCAGGAAGACAATAATATGAAGTAAGATAATTTAGCCATTTGGTGATTGAATCAACTATTCAACATGACTACACCAGAAAATCCCACCAAAAATTTTTTTCAGTTCTAGTTTGAGTAAATTCTAGTTTATGACTATTACCATTCAAAACCATTTATTGATGTTCATTTGTGTAGTGTTGGTCAAATCTTGCTGTGATAACATTAGGTTTGTCAATGTCACTTTCCAAAAATATTCCTATGAAAGGTTTGCTAACAAAAACAAACAATACAATTCAAATACAATGCTTCTGTATCATGATCTCAGTCGCTTAAGCCATCTTGTGTAATACTCCACTGCATGTATAAAAGAGAGGTTGTGCATATGCATTTATCTCCTTATACTTAAGGTCAAGTTTCCCATGTGCTGATCTCACTGTTTTATAGTCATTCCGTGTGTTTGCTGGTTTTGTATTTTGGGGTTATTTTTGTTTCTTCAGGGTGGGGTGGAGGTTTCCTTGTGAAACTGAATGTAAACTGATTGTAGTTTGTTATCATGCTCTCTTGCTGTGCCTTGAAGAAAAAAATCCCTTTTGTGTGACAATCCAGCATGGCCTGAAATATGCTGCATGGACTGAAAACTAAAGAGCGGGGAAACGAGGGATGAAGACACAAAAACAAACTTAGCAAAAACACATTTCAAGAACATCGTCTTTCCATGATTTCTGTTATCAACTGGCATAGTTTCCTTACAGTTCTTTTAGTCAACAGACAAGCAGTGAGCCCCTCCATACGATCGTATGCTGACTCGTTTGTTTTTTGGGCTGTCTCTTTGCTCATGTTTTTATGTCACAGCAGTTTATCTCTTTGTGTTTTTTTAAAGAAGCTTTTGGATTGTGGCTTGAGGTGCCTTGTTGTGGATTTCACTCAGTATCTTTTCAGCTCTCAGCTGCTGTATTCTGTGATCATACAAATCATATATGATGTATAGCCAAGCTCTCTGTAGAGGATAAAATCATTTTGAAAGATGTTTATCCAGTGTCATTCCCTTTTCTGTGATTTTTCCTTGAGTGATTTTAAGTTAGACGGTTTAAGTTTTTATTGACAGCACAACTGTTGATCAGTTAACCCAAAGGTTTTCTTGGAACAGTAGTAAAGCTGCTTGTTGTAGAGTAAATTGAACAGTACTTCAAAGTTTGTAGCTATAAATGTGATCCAGTGCAAGAAATGACAGGCAGTGTGACCAAAAGTTACAAGTTTAGTTTGTACTTTGTGTAATGTCTGAAAGGGTTTATGTGATTTTAATCACACATCTGTCTCTGATGTGACTGCATTTGTTTGATTTGTAACCCTTGGGAGCTATCTACTGTTTTCAGTTGTGGTTTTATGAAATGGAAGGTATAATATAGGACTTATGTCATATAAAATTAAAGGTATTTGTTCCATTTGAAAAGGAATAAAATTCTAGTTACTTAGCATACATTGTACAAACAAATGAAAGCTAGCAACAGACTTTTATGACTATGATCATTGCAGAGAATCATGAATTACTGTTTGGAAAGCAGATCAGAGAGCATCCAGAGAGGTTCAGCCTGTCCAATTGTGGTGTGGGTTTCTCTTGCAGCAGGTTGTTTCACAGACCATTAAACTAAATTGTCCTGTGAAAAATGCAAAAGAAAAATGATTAGTGTATTCTTCGCACCAATGACCATGCAAGAAGGGATTGTTTAAACACTAGTAGATTTCATGCTTAATTAGCTGTACTGTTCCTTTGTCATTTCTGTTCACATACTGAAATCAATGCTGTCGCTTGGCCATCCTAAGTCTATTTGTGGGTACAGTACTTTTCCAGACTTGTCCATGCCTTTTTTCTCTTGGTTATGAAACTGTGTGTATGTTAACTACTTATTATAGATTTCTCTGAATCATTGACTTTTACAGGGAAATATGAGCAAACAGTGGGCCCGCCTGCTGTAAATGTGGCTTGTTATTTCTCCAAGGTCGAGGTTAAGGGACAGGCAGCGTACGAGATTGATCTCTGTCAGGCTAACGGATTTTCATCTGTCAAAAGTGAAGTGCTGTGATCTGAAATTAAAATGAAATCAGCTCATTCCACTCATCTTGTGCCATGAACTCCTTACTGCTCTCCTCTCTGGTCTATGGGGAAGGGTGTTGAGAGGCAGCGAGTCGAGTCAGAGGAGCAGCAGACAGCTTGGGTAAGTAGCAGTGCAGGAGTGAAACTGCACTTGGTGGCAAATGTGCAAATTATGTTTTACACACAGTTGTGGTTTGACAAGCAATTGTTTCAAGAGTTATTATTCTAAATCTGACAAGCTGTTTCTGAATCTTATTAGGACGTTTTTCCCCTGATCAGACTGGCTCTCTGAAGACAACACATTTCTGCAGACCAGACCTGATCTAACAGCCCAGTCAGTTCTGGGAACAAGTGGCTAATGAATGCAGGTGCTCACCTCCATGTTATCCTGGTGTTTGAAGCAGTGTGTCTGCATACAAACGAGCCTCAGGACAAGCCTCTGTACATACTGCAGACCTCATTGGTCCCTAAAGCCACATCAGAGGATGGAAGGGGGGGAATTAATCGCATGAGCATCAGCCTTCACCTAATTCACGGCAGAAACAACATTGTGCCATTGGTGCTGCAGCTGTAGGTTCCTCTGAGAAATATCTTACACTGGATGAATGCCATTTCCCCACATAGGGTTAACAAGAAAAACATCACTATAGCATACTTGCCATTACATGCAACCTTTCTTCATTGCTGAGATTTCCAAAAGGAGAAAGAAAAATGCCTGACATTTTCCCCTGTCACCCCTGGCAACTACTTAGAGCATGCTTCTCAGTGAAAGGTGAATTCCTCTGGGTGTGTGGCACACCGCTCTCCTTTCTCCTGCCCAGATGCTTAGAATAGAAAATGTCTCTACCTCCTGCAGCAACCATATTGTCAGTCCCTCATGGGTTTGTTTCAACATGCAAATTTAGCTTAATCAGTTGCTGTTGTTTGGTATTTACATAATATTGTTGCTCAAAGTAGTAGCAAAAAAAAATTGCAACTTTGTCTTTCTCCTTCACAGCATGGTATATTCTGTCAGCAAATTTGTGTATTCACACTCTGAGCTGTCATTGACAGAGCTCTGTTGCCAATGTGACAAAAGTTTTGAAGGCCAAACACTTATAGTAGTCGTCAAAGAGTTTGGTATTAAATTGATATGAAATCCACAGTGGAGCTATGAAGGTCTTGGCAGACAATGTGTCACTGAAGGACTACCTTATTAGAGCTATCATCTGTGGCATGAAATGCCACCCTCTTCATATCCAAGTGAAAAGTGTCAAGAACAGTTATCTAATGCAGTAGACCAAGACATGTGGCCATGGCTGCATAGCTCAACCACTCTATAACCTTTGAGATGTTTGGACTGCAAGATGAACAAGAGAACAACAAGAGAACAATAATCTCAGCCGAACTGTAAGTGGGTGCTCTGTATTGGCTCACACAATGACAGACAAATTTGTCCTTGGAGGCTTTCTGGGTAAATTGACGCCATACCAGATGTGTGAAATTGAACCATCTGAGTCTTTGTAACTGTTGGTTGTACTTTGCGTTGGTAGCTCAGTTCTAATGTGGTTGCTGTAGTTCTTGATGGTTGCTTTGGTGTCGGAGCTGGCAGACTTGTCTCGGTGCTCAGCTGCCTCCAGGCTGCAGGACATAGAGAGCGATCACAGCTAACCTAATTAGCCTCGGTCTGCAAGCCGAGCACCCTTCCACTCCTCTCTCCTCTCCCCAGTATGATTTAGTATGATTGAGTGATTGAGAAGTGCCTTGCTTTCTTCCTTCACCAAAAACAAACACGCATGCACATCACTCTGGACCATCACTTAACAGTTGCCATGGCAACGTTCAATCCCCCTTCATTCCAAAACACATTGCAGACTTTCTAAAAATAATGTGTGTTGTCTTTCCTCACAGACTCCTCTCCAGAGCCAGTCCTCACACTATCAAAGGTGAGGTTGTAGGGCCATAGGGACCTATTCTGGAGTCGCAACAAGGTAAATGGACACATATTATAGACATTTATTCACAGTAGCATACTGAATCTTATCACAATGTAACCTTTGGTTGGTGACCTGAGAGGTCAGGTCAGAGTCTGGCCACAGTGCTGCTCTGTGGGCTAAAGCAAGACGTAGCATTGTGCCAACATAAATAAAGCAGACTCTCAGTGGGACAGAGAGAGGGAGGATACTGTTGGCAGTGCAGAGAGACAGATTAGGGCCATGTCAGCCACTGCTCCGACAGCAGAACAGACAGCCAGCCCATGGATGTGACTTTTACAATGATACAGCCAAATTGAATATATGTGAATTCTCTGTGGGAGCAATGAGCCCAATGTATTCATATAGCTTACATCATAACAGCCCTCCCCATCTCCACTCCTCTCATTACTATGTGTTCACCTACTGTAGGACACACGCAAACTGGCATTCATGCAACCAACACATACAAATACCTCTCAGCCTTTCACAATGTTTTTAAAAGGAAAGGAAAAACAAAGGAGCCTGCATTGTAAGGGCAAAATGGCACATTTCTGGGATTCTGGAAAGGATCTTAATGTGACATTGTGCAGTTGCATGAGTAAGTGGGCTGATGTGCCTGAAGTCGCCCTCGTCTCTGTAGCCAAGGGGAATGAGCCAGTCAGCGCACGGCTCTTACATAATGCTAGAGGATGGGCTGTCGGAGTGAGAGAAATCGAGCATAGTATGATTGATTTCAAACACTGACCACTGCATTACAGCTATCAGTCATCAGTCTGTGACAAACACATCTGAGGGCGGGAGAAAAACACACTGACATCTTTTAGCAGTAAAATACCAACAGAATATCACTTTATTGAGTCTCAAGTAAGCACACAACATGTTATATAAAGTGTGGAATGGGATCTGATTTACACGCTGTTTGGTTGAAAGAGTGCGTCCTTGCATTAACTGTCAAATGGGTGTTTTTGGTTGTAGGATAACTAGGTGAAGTCATCGCTGTTCAATAGCAGCTGATATGATGAGGTAGACATTGACACACCCAATATGTACAGACCTGCATGTTACAGAGATAACATGCCAGTTGCCAATCATGCCTGCCAAAAAGACTCTCTCAGCTAATTGAAAATAGACACATGAAGAACAACAACCTGCATAGGGCCATGTACTGATACTAAGAAAAGAATCACTATAAATACACCACCTACACAGATAACAAACATTACACTTGTGGGTTAGAAAGTACAGATTGAACAGACTATCCACGGATGAAATATTTTAATTAAAAAAAACTAAGTTTTTATAATGTTCTATAAAGATTTCACATTTAGAAGTTGATAATACAGCCATTATTCTGATTAAACAAAAAATGTTCAATTGTGCTAATTTGCTACTTTGAAGGCAGCAAAATTGATGGGATACATATTAATCCTCACAGCACACATCCTGTATTAGGTTAAAATTAATTTACCAGAAATCCACGTAAAGCAAAATATTTTGAGGGTATATATGACATTTGGCAAATCACTGCTCCTAAAACTACACATACATTTCAGTATACAAAAATAAACTTTGTAAATGTAAACTCAGACTAAAGCGATAATAACCACATATCAGCAGCTTGGATATACAGTTGTATGGTGTTATTATCAAATACTTGGCGTATTGTTGCTAAATTACTTGGCATTATGACAGTGAATGTAAATAACAACTGAGGGTGATACATACAGTGTTATAGCAGCAATAATAATACACGCATATTTGACAATCTCAGCAGACAGCATGTATGTATTATGTTGTCCTTTATCAATAAATTGAGGGGGAAAATCAGCATTATGTTTGTCCTTGTGCCGTTCTGGCCTTGTTCGTCTCACAGGACCTCTAAAGCCGAGGTAATACTAGCAGCCAGATTAACAATAAGATTAAAAAGCATTATTGAGATAATCTACTACAATACAGCAAAACTACTTCACACTAACAATGACTGAAAATTGAATGAGCCAAGGAAAAGGGATGCTCTCATTCCTTCAAGATGCCCTTTACATCCAAACTCTAAAGGTAACGTAACAGTCTATTAGTTAGAGTTTAACAGTCAGCTCAAGCCTATTGAAATAAGAGAATAAAATCTTCACAACCTCTACTGAGGACACAATGTCGAGTAAGGTGCACATGGACGCCTTAACAGTCATAGATCGCAGAAGAAAGCTATCAGACAGTGTAACAGTTCTTGTCAGTATCTACTGAATAGCATTTTAAAAAATTAGGTTTATCAATAGGTTAAAAGTTATAATCCCAGATAATGAATTCACACACAAAAGAAAGAGGTGTAATGAGTTCTGATGTGTGATTTATCCATCAAAAATGGTTTGTGGTATGATTGAGGTGATAAGATTTTTCTGTGAAATCACACTGTTTTGTCCCAAAATCTCTTAACGCTGTGTCTAAGTGTCACTGTGTCCAAGTTTGATCGAGAGCTGCCCATGTTGGCCACAGTAATCATCACAGTTTGAGTAGTGTGTGATGTGTAAATATAATAGCCAGTGTTTCATAATTGAGCAATTCTTTTAAGATACATCACAAAGACCACTACAGTCATTTGTTATAATTTGAGTAGATATATCAAAGCCATTATATACAGAGCAACCTCAACAGTTATCCTCTATGCTTCTTCTCAATGTGAGGACCTCAGATTACAGGTCCAAAGACTTAGAAGGTCCAAAGCAGGCCGGCATAGATCCTCACAGCATTATAGCGGCATTGCCTGGTAGCTATAACATCCACAGTGAAGAAAATAAACTCTGTGATCACTGGTCGATCCAACTATCATGAGATATTGTAAAGTGTGACCACACCACACATTCGCTACACTATGTGACCCCACTCACAGAGCAAATGTACAGCAGCCAAAGCCACAACGCTGCAAGTTACACAACCTTATTCCATGGCAACCAATGTTGAGTGATTTGACAGCAACTGCTCAGCAGATCCCGCTGAGCGTCTCAGTCGGCCTTGTGCTCGCCGTTCTTCGCCCACCCTCGGCTCATGGCCGCCACTACGATGCTGTACATGTTGAGCCAGGCTTGACGCAGGGGCGCCGTGTAGGCCTGGCCCAGACTGCACTGCAGCATGTAGAGGAGGGACTCACCCACCACCTAAAATAGTCCAACACAAACAAGCAAACAAACACATACAGAGCGTGTGCACAAATGGTCACGACATATGCAAAGAGATTCTTCACAGATCACTAATTTGTGAATTTGCCTTTTGAGAGCTAAGTCAGAGCTGTAGAATCGGATGAAGCATCTTACAGCGAAGGACTGGGTGCTGACTCCCACTGCCTGATGCTTCCTCCCTAGGTTCAGCAGAAAGTCCTCCAGGGAGTGAAGGTCGTCGAGGTGGCTGACTGCTGCGTCGATCACAAGCATCACCTGGGATCACATGCACAAGACGCACACAAATACACAGACACAGGCACGCATAATGCAAGCTCAAAACTGTGCACAAGAAGGGACTTGAGGTTTTAATTGTCTGTATACTTGTAGCGGTTGCGGTGGTGAAGTGAGCTCACCTTAGTGACATGTTCCAGGAACTCGGGGCTGGAGAGGCAGTCTTGTGTGGAGCCACAGTTTGTATTGTAGTGGAAAAGACTGAGGAGCGCAGGGTCCAGCTCAAACAGTCTACCACAGACACATACCACACTATTCTATAGGTGTATACAGATGACATGGGTTGCCAAACATCCACACAAGCACAAAGTCAATCTATAAATTGTAACACAACAAATCTCTTCTTCTAGTGTCTGTTTTAGCGGCAGCTGTCTCAAAGTAAATTGGAGATTATTGCAGTCTGTCGCCAAGCAACAAGTCAAGCCTCCGGTCCCTACATGGTGAAAGTGTGCAGTGAAGGATCTGGCTTCATTATCTCGCTACACCTGTGCTACATATTCAAACACTGCAGCTTTTAACTTACAACACCAAAAAAACAGTAACTACCCATTACTTTGTATTCACAACTTTGGTGCTCAGAGCAAAACAGAGATGAAAAGTGTGATTTGGATTGATGCTAATGAAAGGATAACTGCACAGAATAACAAGCTGAAATACATGGTTTCTCCTTGCAAGTAACTTTACAGTCTTATTCCGTCTGAATCATGCTGAGTGTGTAGAGCATTACCTGGAAAACATGATCACACCATGAGGAACTTTGTTCTTGCCAAGGCTCTCCCAGCTGCCTCGTATCAGCTCTTTGTCTTTCCCTGTCAGCTTCTCCATCCTCCCTCAGGCTGTGTGCACAAGACAAGTTCTTCTGGAGGGAAAACAACAACTCCTCTACTGGACAAGAAGAAGGCTCAGCTGGAGGAAAGCCATAACAGTCAAGTGAATCCACAGAGGAAACTTCTGCCACCGCCACCTGGAAAACAAAGTGCAGCGTCAAGTGAGCGTAACACAACTGATTGGTTAAACAGTGTTACAGATTAGGAGGGGGCAACTGTACCTTAGTTAGGTCAGTCTTCTCTCTGAACTTCTTCTGGTACAGCCAGGCTGAGGGGTCTGTGTGTGTGTGTGTGTGTGTGTGTGTGTGTGTGTGTGTGTGTGTGTGTGTGTTTCAGTGTCTAGGGAGCAGCCTTGCCTGACACCCTGGTGCACTTGCTCTCTCTGTCCCCCTGCCCACGGTGCAGCCAGAGAGAGAGACAAGTTGTGCCACGCTCTTATCTGTCACACTGACTGCTATCTCTCTCTCTCTCTCTCCCCCTCCCCGATTGTCTCTTGATATGCTCTCTCTCCAGCATTGGGGATATTATTCATGCCACTGAAGGAGAAAAAGAGGGATCTCTCTCTTTTGCTCCAGTGAGGCTGTAGCGAGCCACAGCTCCTCCTGCAGGTGAACCAGGGGCAAAAACAGGAGAAGACACCACATGCACATACTGAACACACACAACCAAACGCTTCGCCCTTGCACTATTACTCCATGCTACATTGAATACAGATAAACAAGAAATCTATTGCAGAACAAAATAGCCAGCATATGTTTTCAGGCAGAAGTGAAGCAGACCCAACTAGGCCTATATCAACTGTAGGGTGTGTCTTCAGCTGCCAAGATATGCAACCCATGCATTTTCAGAATTAAATTAAATGTGTGGGGATTTTAATATTGTACAGTGGCTAAAATAATAAGAGACCTGGATGTGCCACCTCAGTGAAATTATATTGTTCATCTGCTGAGGAAGGCCACTCCTCAAACACCCTGATCATAATATTTGGTGGCCAAGCACACAGCCTCTTATTAATCTAAATGAGATGTGTTGCTCCCATTCTCAGCCTCCACATGTAAGCAGCTTGTTTAAAAAGACGTCAGCTCGCTCGCTCGCTCACACGTTTTTCACGGCTGCGGGTTCTTTTGCTCGGACATTTATCTGACAGATTCGGTGAGATCGGCTCTGTTTTCAGCCGTGCACCGGGGAACGAGAGGTGCACAGCGTTCTCCTCAGGGACCACTAGGCAGCATGGGGAGGGATACACGGTTCCCATGACAACCCTACTGGATGGAGCCCTTGAAGCTTTGTCATGTGATGTTTGAGATCTCAAGGAAGGGACTCTGCTATCTATCTATCTATTATATCTATTATATCTAAGTATGGTGTGACAGGCTTTTCCCCACGTCCTATCTTTAAAGAGACTCAATATAAATCAAAATATGAAGAGTCTCATTCCAAAATGAGATATGCACCATTTAAAAGGATTGACATCTAGGATTGTTGACATTAAAGTAAAGCTTGACATGGGCCATGACTTAAGTTTTGAGTCATTGTAAGACTGATCTGAACTCATGCAAACATTGACATCAATAAGTTCAATTTATGACACCATGGCCTACAACAAGTAGCCTAACCCTATAGAATGTACTGGTCTCCATGGTGACACCAAATGGCTGTAGCATTATGGTCAACCCACTATAGTGCAGACATATGCTATTACTGGCACTGTCAGGGAGAAGTACATTTAGGCAGACAGCTCAATATGATTTTCATTCTGTACATATTCAGACATTTCTAGCTGGTCAGTAAGAAAAAAAGATCCTTCAAATTCCTGGCAGTTGGCTGCCTCAGCACAAGCTCCTAGTGGAGGCCAGTATAACAGTGTATTTGATGTGGGTCTAAGGGCTTGGAGCAGACCGCTGAAATGTTCTTTGTGATGGCAGATGAACAGCGAGGGCTATTTATTTAGGTGGCAGCGTGGCTCTAGAAATAGCTGGGGACTTTAACCAAGCCATCCGAGAAATGTCCATGTCAGATGTTTGCTGTCCTTATGGGACCTGCCCAAAAAAATTGATTATTCAAACAGAACTAAAAGAAATACAACTGAGCAGTGTGACAGTTTTAGTACCTCAGCATAAATCAGAAGTGTATGATTACGATCACTTTATTTTTCACATGTCCGTCAGAAGTTTCTTGATTTAAGATGAGTGAAATACAAATTCACGTTCAGACACAGCGGGCTAGATTAGTGTTCTCATTTTGTTTTTGAACTGTTCTTCTGGTAACCAAGTGTTTCATCATCCTCTAAATTACAATATCCATATTCCCAAGCAAAATTATTTTCATAAAAACCAAAGTAGCGTTTGATTTTCAGTTTAATAAGGTTGAAATATCATGCAGCAAAATATTTACATTTGCAAAACTTGAGGCGTAATCCCCTACCACTGTAAAACTCAAAACATATAAAATCTTAATGACTTATAAATATGTACACCTCTATAAACTTTTATTCATTTTCTTGCATTTGTGGAGCCTAACATTTATGATCGTAAAGTCCAGATGTTTTGCAATTTCATAATTTATAGCTGCACATCTGAAACTATCAAATGTTTGGCGCAGATAGTTAGCCTTGACATGAATCATTTTTGAACACAGTGTTGTTTTCTACCAGAGAGGCCACAAAAAACTCCATGCCGCCTGAACCGTTTTGATCATGGCATTGCTTCCCCCTTGGATTTCACGCTCTTTTCTTCCACATCTTCAATTTTCTCCCCATCGTCTACATTTTCTTCCCTAAATCAGACATGTTGGGTTAGAAAATGGCTATATTGTAATTACATCGAACTTTTACTTGGCTATGGTATTTGTCTTTTCTTCACCAAAAACTGCAGGGCAAACTCTGGGAATTATGTAATGTAACATTATGACCAAACCACATGAAGTCCTTGGCTTTCCAGAACTGGTGCTATTCATAATTTCACCAGACACAGTGGTATTACACAGTGCATGAACAAAACATGCTAAAAATTCTCACTCTGCCTACCTGATATGAATCTCATTTTCAGTGCTGCGGTTATCCACATCTGTATCATCCTCAGATCTGGATGTTTCTGATGTAACTTCGACCGCTTGTCCGTTTGCTTCAACAAAATGCTCATTCAACCCTGCTTTCTTCAGCTTGTTTCTGTATGTCTGTTCTGCATGAGCTTTGGCATTTCTCTGGAAATCAAATGTCAAAGTTATATAATCAGAAGGGCATACAACTTGCGATGTGAAGTAATGTTTTAAATTACCGTGTCATTTACCTGTTTCACCTGTTCGAACAGATACGGGCGCACAGTGACTCGTGCTTTCATGTCCCGTAGCTCCCTCATGTACTCTCTCATCCTCTGCTGGTCAGCTTCCCTGCATGTCAGAGAAGATTATAGTTTAGGCCACTGTGGCAGAAGTGTGCGGTTGTTGTGATGTGACTTGCAAATTTTGCAGAGTGGGAGACCGGGCAACCTCACTCGCCCAGGCAGGACTCACCGATGCTGCTGCACTTTTTCGTGATACACTTCTTTCAAGCTGCTGTGTGGGTCCAGCACCTTTGCACGGATGGCGACTGTCTTCTTCATGGCTTGGGACCTGGTTTGGTGCTTCCTCATCCAATCTGCACTCTCTTGCTTCTTACTTTCCCTCAGCTCCACTGACTTCCTGTAAAAGAAAGTAAAACAGTAAAAAAAAGTAAAGTAAATAAAACTGCTGAAGATGTACAGTAACTTCAAATGCTTCAAACTTCAAATTCACCTGATGGCCATGCAGCGCTTTCTTGCAGCATCTGTGATGTATGTGGGAAGCGTGTCAGTGGACAGTGATGTTAAGCCCCCAAATGAACTGCTTCTCTTTAAATGGTCTCTTTGTACCTGACAATGAGAAAAAAATACTTCTAAATGCTACCAGCCAAGGTTATTATAGCTTACTGAAACTAAAACTCAGACTAAAATTAGATAAAGAAAAATTTTTGTTAACTGAGACAGCAACAAAATAGAAATTTCTGAAAAAACAAACTAAACTGAAAGTATACACTGCCATCAAAACTAACTGAAATTAAAAGATAATCAAGAATTATTTTTAGTTTCAGTCAGTAGAGTGGCAGTTCAGTGCTTTGTTTTCGCATAGCGCAAGAATGGTTGCCAACAGTTGTGGTTTCTAGTTTCTCTATCTTGATCATAAATAGCCCACATTTAAATACATGTTACCAAGTTTCACTTAAGAATAGTGAAGATGAGCGAGTTAAACTGCATGTGTCCATGCAGATTGATGGTGTATGAACATCCTCCAAGGCATCTGCCCATTTTTTCTCTGTAATGTCCGCACTTAAATCCTCCACCCAAGCAGAATTCAAAATATTTAGGGATGGTCCTGCAAACTACATAATTGATCTTCTAAAAAAGACATTGCAGCTTTAACTGAGGATCAAAAGTGAATAAAGATACATGGGTGTGATATCAGGCAATCTAGGAAATGAGGTAGGCTTACTAAAGATGCAGACTTTGAGGAATCTGAAGAAATGATTATGAGATAGATTAAATTTGACATGTAACTATACAAAGGAGGGAAATATTATATCTGTACAGACAGCCTTCATATTTTCAATGCCATTATGTTTCCACAACTGAAGGAATTGGTCTGGACTGATGCAAGAGATGAGACATACAACAACTTATCCCAATAAATCTTTCATCAAACACACACCTCTCAAGAACAAAGAAAAGGAACTTGACCTGCTCAAAGGCCTTTTCAGCATCTAGTGAGATAAGGACTTCTGGGTGTTGAGGGTAAGACCAGAAGAATATCTGATATTATACAATCTACTAGAGGAACCTGAGTCAAGTGGGTCCTCCAGAGAAATTGGCTCTTCAAGACAGGCTTTATCTTTTACATTCATAGATGAAATATTCTGTTTACTGAATATTTGAATATTGAATTTACTCAATAATGTAGAGTCCCTGCTTTTCTTTACTTTAACACTGGGTACATATTATGCTGCTTTGGACACATCTACCCACTATGAAAATACTAAAATTGAAGGTAAATTAATTAAATGAATGCAAAATAAGTTAAAGTTAAAAATGTCTAAACAAGACAAACTAAACTAAAATTAGAAAACAGTGTCATGACATATAAATAAAAGCAACACAAAAAAACACAACTAATGCAAACCAGAAAAGCATTATAATGCTGCTGACAGCATTAACATGATGAGGTCAAGGATGTGGTCTACCTGTGAGTCTTCGGGGCTCGTCCTGCTTTGCCTGGTGGGCAGAGTTGATGTCCACAGGTGGAACGGCTGACACTTTGTTGCATCTTTCCTCTCCGTCTTCCTCGATGCCTCCGTCTGGAGGGCCTTGTGCAGCCTGCTGAAATCAGGGATCTGACGGTTGATCTTTGGCTGGAAGCTTGGCTTCTCATCCAGGAAACCCAGCATTTCCTTCTTGGTACGCTCAGCAGTGCGAGGTTTCGGGCTGCCGGACTGAGCAGGACTCTCATGTGGCACTGTGGAGTTTGTCTGAGTCTGAACTTTTCTGCAAAGCTCCTCATCTACACAACATTTCAGACAGGAAAAGCAGCAGTTGAAGTCATGTCACCGTGTGTATCAGTGGTATTAATACATTCATTATGACATGATAGCTATATATATATAAGCTACTATAGGTTCCACTAGATAACATCATCCAATCAAAGAGGGAGAGGGAGGGAGACAAAGCACACAATCAACTCACCTGAGGAGTCCTTTACTACCTTGTGAAGAGGTTTCCTAAGAGTGACCACCTTGTTTTTTTGATCCTGTGCAACTTGGCTTAACATTGCTATCAGCTTCTCCCTTTTCTCCCTTTCTCTCTCCTGGAAGCTGAAAGGTTTTTGCAGGGAGAGCAGGAAGCTCTTCCTCTGCTCACGGCCTTGCTTCCTCTCCTTCTCTCTCATCTGCAGCATCTCATGATAGCGAGGCAGACTAACATGGCTGGGCACAGGAACAGCACAGAACTTCCTCTGACTCTCAGCTTCTGCCTCCTCCTCTTTGCTTACAGGAGCCAGCTGTGTTTTTGATGGTGCTTGCTGTTGAAGCTGTTGTGTCCCTCTGTCAGTCACCCTGGACGTCCTGACAGGGTGCTGCCTGTTTGTTGAAGATACCCAGGCTGGAAAAGAAGAGCCGGGCCTCTCTGACTGCCTGAGCTGTTGTGAGGTCTCCTTGACTGAGGTCAGGGCGGACGCAGATCTACATCTCTGCAGACCTACATATCTTTGGCAAAAAACTATTTTTGAGCAAAATGGATTTCACCTGAACAGATAATTACAGATAATTAAGGAAAGTTGCAGTGTACCTGGTCTGGCGGTGTAGTTGTTCGTCATCGTCGGACTCATCTCTGTCCTTGTCTGGTGAGAGGAGGGAGTTCTGGTGAATCCTCCTGTCCAGCTCCTCTCTCTGTCTGCTCTCTGCCTCCTGCAGCTGCTGCCTCAGGGCTTCTCCCAGGGCCTGGAGCTGCTGCTGGAACTGCTGCTCTGATCTGAGCCTGTCCTCCAGCAAGGTCTGCAGGTCTGACATATCTCTCTCTCTCTCTCTCTGCTTGGATACTAGCAGAAAAACTCTGGACCAAGCATACCCCTCTGAACAGAGAGGGGGGAAAAAGAATGACAATAATTTAATGAAAGCCAAAATGGCTACACCTCAAGGACATGAAAGCTTGTTCATACTCGCAAAACAAAAGTAAATGAAATGTTGATTTCCCTATTTTGTAGCCTATTTTGTGGTATTAATTTCAAAGGCTTGCAGCTACAAAAAGTTACACACATCATAGCTTGCAGACGACGATTCAAACTCCAGCCTGTGTAAAGGGGTTGCCATGGTAACCAGACCTTCGCTTCCTCAACATTGCTGATGCAGGTATAATGTCGATTTCGGGGCAGAGGGCTTGTAAGTATAGTTTCCATAATTAAGGAAAATTGTCTTTAGACTTTGTACTATTGTACAAAGTTTGTAAAACCACGTAATACAAAATAATATTTACCAAATTAAAGTAGAAAACAACTGAATAATCGACTGCCAACCTGGTAAAACGTAGACGAAACAGGAAGTAACTGTATGCCTCCGCCTTGTAAGGTTTCCGATATCTTTGCCGGCAAGATAAAGTAGAGCCTACTTTGTGATGATTCTGGTAATATTGATTTAACCCAAAGTATTAGTACGAGGTTTGACACAATGCAAGTTTCTACCTGAACTTATTCCCTGTTTTGGTAGCATTAGCACCGTGTGTGGACAGACAGAGCATTGCCAGTTGCTACAGCCGTATTCTCTGATTGGACGACAACCAGGAAGTACTTCCTCACTGATACGCATGTCAACACAACATGGCTGGATTGCAGAAGGGACTCAGCTGTCATTAATAGGACATATTCAAGGGGAAACGTCTGATAGTCATTTGAAAGTATTCCAACTTCAAAGTTGGACTTTTCTTTTTTAATGCTGGGTCTATCCCATTTTGCTCAGTGAAGATAGAATGCACAAGCTCAGAAAAGCGACGCTGGCCTTAAATGGGATTGGTCGGTGTTACATCGCAGTAAAACACCTGTCCGCTGCAAAAATCATCAGTCGAGGTTTTGTGTGCACAGAACATGGGCAGGATCCCGGCAAGAATGAGCTGTATGATGTTATTATATCCGGAGGAGGGATGGTTGGATCCGCCATGGCATGTTCCTTGGGTGAGTGGTTCCCTCCCACTACTGTCTGTCTGCATTTGCTGTATGACACATAAACCTGTCAAAATCAGGCTGTGTTATCCACTGCTGTCCTTATTCACCCTAATCTGCATTCTACAAACAGATAGACCGAGACAGATAGAAGCCTGTACTACTTATTCTCCTTCTAAAATCTACATAAATATTTAACAATTTGGAATGTCATTTATTGTTGATAGTGCACTAGGTGACGTGTTGCCACAGAAAGAAAGCTGTAATTAACAGTAACATGGAGTCTAGTCTCAAATCTCATGACACCAGAAATGCCTAATTATTGCACACGTAAACACACACAGGCACACCACAAGATTTATATCATGTAGGCTACTCCAATAAGACTGCTTAGAATTACTCTTGCATATTTCCATAGCATAAAATAGGAGAGAGCCTAATAATATAAAGTGATTGAATGCAGAAAGTCATGTTCTTTCAGGCATGGATCCCAACTTGGAGGGGAAGAAGATTCTGCTGCTTGAAGCGGGCAACAAGAAAGTGATGGACAAGCTCCCCGACACCTACAGCACCAGAGTCAGCTCCATCAGTCCAGGCTCTGCCACGCTGCTCAGTGGTACAGTATACAGCCACACACCCTGAGACACAGAGACAGCACTATCAAATACATCTAAAAGTTTGTGAACAGGGTACAGTATAGTAGCAGTCAGTGAAAAAATTTCAGTAAAGGTAAAGTACAGGCTAATTTCTTATACAATTTATAAAATTCATGGGGCACTGGCACTACTAAAGGAGTGTTAATCTTAGTCAATGACAAAAAAGTTCTTTCTCTGGTGATCAGCGTCCTGCCTGTGATTAAACCTATTTGTGGTGCTTGACTATATAAAGTAGGCCAGGGATCAGACGCGGTCCAGTCACCAGGCTTAACAGGATCATACCTGGCTTCCATTGTCCCTGATGTGATCCATGTCACCTTGGAGTTTTCGTGACACTATTTTTTACACTATGGGTGCAATCACACTTGCAGCTCATTTTCTTTGGTCCAAACCATAGTTAAAAACTCTACTTTGCTGAATATTTGTATTTGGTTTAATTAGGTTCACACTGCCCACTTACAAGTAAACCGGGGCTTGGAAACAAAAAGTCACCTTGACTCACAAGTAGCTCGCTTTATTGGACAACCTGTCATCCTGTGAGATCAGAGATTTTGGCAGCTGGGGAGCGGGGGGAGTCAAACCTGATTCCTGTGCCTATAATCGTTATTTAAAATACATTTAAAAGAAATCTTTGTTGTAATTTACCATGTCTGGTTTTCATGCCAGTTAAGAACCCATGAAGAAATAGCTGAATATAGTCTCAGTCCAGGCTGCAGTTTGCCCTAAGTTTGCTTTTGTTATGCTAGGCTTTTTAAGAATTAGTAACTATAGTATAGAGTATAGAGTAGCTATCAGATGTCAACGTTTGTCTTGTTATAACCATGAAACCGTATGAAACAACAGTCAACCAACAACACAATTCTCTTGCAGTGCTAGTGAAAAATTTATTGACATGACGGAATGAAGGTTTTACCACTAAATACCATCAATAAATCTTTCACTAGCAATGCAAGAGTGCAGTCTGCGGGAGTTTATTTGAAAGTGTGTGCAAGGCTTTGACCTCATTGTCTCCCACTGGCACCTGCACACAGATAAGAAAAGGTGTGCAAAGGACTCGTCTTATATGCCTGAACGACGACCCGTCTCCTACACAGAGCTGCCAGACTTGGCTGCATAGCATTTAAAATTACATAATCATTTAGCTTTAGAGCTGCTACAAGTTCTCATTTTCTCACTTTTGAAATAATGCGGCTTGCTTACTATCACTCAACATAGTTTATGCTTACGTGTTAGCAAGGAACATCAGAGCAAATGATCTACCGGGAACCCATGGATGATTTTGGTGTCTATAGTATGTTCTCAATCCTTGTTGATCAACGAGACAATCTCTCAAAAATGTTGTGTTTAAAAAAAATGGGTTGGCTCTAACTAGTCTGCAACTGGATAGAGGAATACAGGTGCTGACTTTCAAACACATTCACATTACTAGACCATCAGGCCTGACTGTTGACCACAATGCTGCCAAAATCTGCCAGACAGGTCAGACTTAACCCTGATCATAGAAAGAAAGAAAGAAAGAAAGAAAGAAAGAAAGAAAGAAAGAAAGAAAGAAAGAAAGAAACCTTTTTTGCCCCGGAGGGAATTTGTCTTGCTCACAAATGAGCAACATTAAAATATTAAAATATAGACAACAAACAACATTAAACATAGGGGCACATCACGTCACAACAAATAATAAAACATAGGCATAAGTCAAATAAACACTTCTGTAAAAATGTACCTGACCAGAAATTGTGTTTTCACTTTAGGAGCATGATTAGGATTATGTGTAACACGTTGCCTTGCATCTTTGCTGAGTAAAACTTTTCAAATGCTTTTTGCACACACAGGTATCGGAGCATGGGATTACATCACAAACATGAGGTGCAAGCCCTATCAGAAGATGCAGGTATCTTGACCTTCTGCTCACCATTACATTAAGTTGCTTTTTTTAAATCTGCATTTAAGCTGCATTTCTTATATGAAAGGTGCTATACAAATAAAGTTTATTATTATTATTATTATTATTATCTGTGCAACACAGGGGTAATTACACTAGTACAGCTTTATCAATAGGTAGGAATAGTGACATTATAAAACAAACGAACAAATTTAATGTAAGATCTACCAAAAGCCCTTGTTTTTTCATATATTTATTGTTACTAGAATTTATTTTTAGAATATTTTCTGCCCTGTGTTTCAATGGATTGTATACAGTAGAGAGAGGCAGGGGACAGGAAAGGTAAGAGATGCAATGAGAGATGCAAAAAGAGGTGAAGAGATTGAGCTAAGGACATGGTGTGCACCGCAGCAACTAACTGCAACATAAAACTTCTCCCTAAATCCCTGTTTGTTAGGCAAGTTTAGTTTTCCTCATGTCTCATCTATACTTTCTAGTTTACTGTCAATGTATGTATTTCTGTCCTCCATCAATCATCTCTTACAAAATAGTACTACACAATTTGGACATTCAGCTTCCACTCAGTCATTTAGCTGAATGAACAAGCAACACAATGCCATATTGCCAGGGTATGTAATTGTTGACATTGAAATCTGGCATTCATTTTGTTCGTTCCCTTTTGCGACTTATGCATGTTCAGAAGCCATGCAAAATTCATGGCACCGCAAGCGCCAAAAAACACAACAAGGTACATTTAAAAAAAGACCCTGGCTCATTGAGAGTACTGGCTGTCTCTCTGGCCAAAGCATCACCGTGTTTATTTATTAAAGTCATGTTTGTTATGAAGAACGAATCTTTTAGACATTTTCAAATTGGTACTCCTTCCCCCGTGTCTTCTAATTATGAAGATTCATGCGAAAGACGGGAAGAAGATGAAAGATTAGGAGAGTGGTGGTCTGCAGCAAAGTGAACCGGTTTTCCGGCTGCGGGTGCAGGCTCGGCCCCCGTTGTAAGATGTGGTCGGCGTGTACCAAACACTTGACCGCAGGGTTTCTCTCTGGGCCTGCGATGTCATCTTGAAACGCTGTATGGTGATTATGGTGATATACCTCTCCCATAATACCTTCACTCTACTACTGCTGCTTCCCAGCCATATACATCTCATTGGAAAGCGTTGAGGTCAGCTGTAAATGAGATCCCTTCCATGCATTAAAATGCACTTCCAACTTAATTGTCCCCTAAGAATTAAGGGTTTAGATATGCAACATAAGGGAGAATGAGATGTTGTCATTAGGCATCCATTTGAAGAATTGTTTCCTCACATATTAAGTTGCAAAGAGCATTGTGTTGAAACCTCGCAAAGAAAATAGTAACTCAGTCTTTTCATAAATCGTATCTTTTCACCCTGCATTAAAAAAACCAAAACAATTTTGGGGTTGGTCTCAGTAAATCTTTCCTCCCAACCGCTTATCACAAGTTGCAAACCCACTGCCATTAGTGGTTTTCTGTAGGGTATATCCCCCCACTTTATGGCGAGTTGGAAAAAAGTAGTGTAGCAGCATATTACTGCAGAATGATGGGGTCTGTCACCATAGTTACAACCCATGAGAGGATTAATCTTGTACAAACACTTTCACCCCCTCATGTTTAACTGAAATGGTGCCTTGAGGGTTGAAATTACAGTAGCCCAAAACTATATCTCATTCTGCCGCTTTGGGTTGTGGGTAAATATTGACTCACTCTGTAATGTTCACAAACATGTCATTTGTTATTTGTGTTTCCAAGAAAATGTGTACAGAAATCCACATCACAAAATGGCATTTCATCCTCTGCCTCAGAAAGCTCCATTAAGCTGAAGTCAAGCGTCCAGCCAGAAGGGTGTTGGTGACCCTCGCAGCCTGGGGTTTGACGTATAGCAGGCCCTGCCAAGCTCTGACAGCAGCTAACAACTTTGATGTGTTCAGTTCAATGAAGCTGTGCTTCTCTGGCAGGCTATATATAGGGAGAGGGGATGCATGTAAGGATAGACTTGTGGACCGCAGGCATAATGGGCCTCTCATTTAGGTTTGGGATGCCTGCTCAGATGCCCTGATTACGTTCGATAAGGAGAACCTGCAGGATGAGATGGCATACATTGTGGAGAACGACATCATTGTGGCTGCACTCACTAAACAGCTGGACAGTCTCTCTGGTAAGCAAACACACGTCATTTATGATTTAAATTGAAAGGCCCACACATTAGCAGTGCTCTATATGACCTTGATTCCTATGCCATCTGGTTAATGGACACTGGGTCTGGCAGCTAATGCCATCACATTTGTTCCATCCTGTCCCCAGGTTTTGTTTATTTGTACTTTTCCCAGTGCCTGTTTTTAAAAGCTAGTTCAGCTCTTGGAGCCATCCATGTTTTTCCTGCTATTTCAATCAGGCACCGCAGCACTCAGCGCAGTGCAGAGACCCTCTGAAGACACGTGGAGTGGTCCAGTGACCTATTTAAAACTGCCATGTGCTCCTGCCTTCGCCACCTCTTAAGACACGAAAGCGCTGACAGTGTAGAGTGCTGTATTGTTGTTGACATTAGACCAACTTTTGTGAGGTTCGCAAATAAAACCCAGCTCTGCGATGTGCTTGACAGTTAAACTGGCATATTTATAAACAGACTTTTCAACATTTTGCACCAAACAACAGATGTGTGGTTGCTGCACGTTTTGCCTCATGTGCCTCGCGTTTGTCCTCTTCTTTCTCTCTTCTCGTTTTAGCCGTGGTGTTGTTATTCTCTAGATGCACTACATGAAAACCGTGCTCCGCGGCAGCTGGTTTCAATGTTACTTTGCTCTCCAATCATTGCAAGCCAATATTTGACACTCGTGTTCGGGAACCAGTAGTCGATCTGCGGATGGGCCGCGCTCCAAGTCGGCAAGAGCAAGCGTAATTCAGGATCCTTTCATGTTTGGGATGACCGGCTACTGATATTTTAGGAAGTTTTAGTGCAAAACCCAACAAGCTGGCAGCATGTGCAGAGTGTGGCGTGGTGTGCTTGTAGATAAACACTATTAGTCAATGCAATGTGGCAAGCCAAGACCATTAAGAAGATTGTCAAATGTGAGCTTCGGCAGCTAGCCTCTGCCAGGGAGGAAAACCAGTGGTGTTTTATGAGGTGGTTTATAGATCTTCCACTGCCTCGCTCGCAGCCAAACCATACTCGCTCTTTTTGTAGGAAAAAGTAGCAAAGCACTGATTTAGTGTGTCCATTTGTGATGATACACAGGACCTCTCCTGATCCCTTTGTTATGACAAAACAGGCGCACCAGGATGAGAGTGGGCCATTCTATTTAGAGAAACACAGCCTTTTCCTTTTCTGCAGCCTTTGTAGTCACCAGCTCTCTGTCCCGGTTCTGTCAGATAACGTGCAGGTTAAGTACAGGTCCAAGGTGGTGAAGTATACCTGGCCCATGTCCCACCAGGCGGCTGACTCCATCCCCTGGGTCCAGGTCACCTTGGCCAGCGGTGAGACCCTGCAAGCCAAGCTACTGGTCAGTTTACATATACGGATGATATTGAAAAGAGACTGCATCTAGATTGTGCTTTTGGTTTTGAGTGTTTTCCTCTATCTCATCTGGGTGGATATTATTTTTCAGATTGGCGCCGATGGACCAAACTCAATGGTGAGGCGGGAATCAGGGATACCCACAGTCAAGTGGAATTATGACCAGTCTGCTGTGGTTGCTGTGCTGCACCTATCAGAGGTATAAACAACACACACACACACACACACACACACACACACACACACACACATATACACACGACTTAACTGATCATTATTTACTATAATGTGTGCATTGCATCAATCCCGTTTTTATTATATGTAACTTATCTTTTTATTTCACACACAAACACTTAAGTAAGATCTATGTTCTATAGTAAGCTGGCTCAGTATTTTACTATGATGGTTGTTTTCATTTCGCATCTGTCAGCCTGCAAAGAACAATGCTGCACAGCAGAGGTTCCACCCAAGACCCATCATAATATCTTGTTTTTATGTGCAGTATATGTAATTAAAATCTATGCTATACAATAAGTTGCCGCAGAATTTCAGTATGATATTTAATTTAATTTATTTTTATGTGTCTGTCAGCCCACAGAAAACAATGTCGCGTGGCAGAGGTTCCTCCCAACAGGACCCATAGCGATGTTACCGGTAAATTATCTACATCATTTGCTAGTTGTGCAGTTGTTCTTAGAAAATGTCCATCCGTTACCTGAGGATATGATAAAGCATTGGTTTCCGTGTCCTGTGCCCTGCAGCTGTCCGACACAGAGAGCTCTCTGGTGTGGTCGACCAGCCACCGCCACGCCGAGGAGCTGCTGGAACTGGATGAGGAGAGCTTTGTGGACGCCATCAACTCTGCTTTCGTAAGTCTCACTGCTGACTTCACCTGCACTGAACCTCTGTTTATTAGATAACTGGTACTGTAAAGACCAGAGTCAGATTCAACAACGGGAGAATTTAATTCTAAAATGAGATCTAAAAAAGAAAAGGTGACCACTACTCCTATGAAAATTAAAAGTAGTAGTAGGTAGTTTTTGCAAGAATAATAGCTTAGAATGTGTTTAGTTGACCAAATGAATACTTGAACTGCCTGGGTCTTCTGTATTTTAGATATAGTAAACAATGAACTTCAGGTAATTGATTTTTTTTTATTCAAAATGGATGTAAAGCATTTTGAGAAATGGACTTCTCAATCATTAGACAAAGAACAAACCAAAGAGAAGAAAAAGGAAGATGTTGCGACATGTGTATAATCCTGTATATTTATGACATGGATTCGTATTGGATTTGTGTTTTCGTAGCTCATACAAATAGATTTGTCCCCGTTTTTCCCACACACTACAATGCTGATATTTCACTGTGGGCACAATATACCTATCCATTTTTTATGTTTGGAGAAACTCCCTTTTCCCAAGCTGGCTATTTTTACTAGGCCTGCTGATGGACGGGGTCACCACGGTTGAGTCACGTTTGGTTTCAGGCCTGGTTTGCTAATTAAACCTGTGGTCTCCCAGTGTCGACCATTACTGCATGGAATGTTTTTCAAACAGAGCTAATTCAACTGCATGGCCTGGCCGGCATCTTCTTTTAATTAGCCCAGCTCCCGAGGCTCTGCCAAACCAGTTAGTTAGGGAGGGGAAAAAAAGCACTTTCGCTGGCCTGTAGTTCAGCTTTGCTCCTTTGTCAGCTAATTTCTTTGTCCACTCAAAAGAATAATGTCTTTGTTTTCTCTCTCTTCTGGCCCCTTCTCGTTCTGCGTGGATCTGTCCCCCCCCACCTGTCTGCTCTGCCTGTCTGTGTGTTGCTGTGACAGTGGAGTAATGAGAACCAGTCCGAGCTGATTGAGACGGCCGGCTCTCTTTTCCGCAGCGCCCTGTCAGCCCTCATGCCATCTGCTGGCTCAGCCCGCCAGCTCCCTCCCAGTGTGGCGGGGATCGGCCCGAAGAGCCGGGTCATGTTCCCGCTGGGCATGGGTCACGCATCAGAGTACATTAGGCACCGGGTGGCTCTCATTGGGTAAGGCAGTAACACCTAGAGGAGTGCCCCACTGATTCAGATATAACACACACACCTACTTTGATCCTACACTGTAAACAAAATCCTGTATGTTGATGCATTTGCATGGTGAAGGACTTGTGTGTGTGTGTGTGTGTGTTTGCAGGGACGCCGCCCACCGTGTTCACCCCCTGGCGGGTCAGGGAGCCAACCTGGGCTTTGGGGATGTGGCTTTCCTCACACAGGTCCTCAGCCACGCAGCCTTTAATGGGAAGGACCTGGGTCAGTGAGAACTCTAAACAGACAGTGCTGCAACCATAGCCAGTGGTTTCCCCTAAGCTCTTTTCCATAGCCCCAGCTCAAACGCATGCTGTTGATCTTGATTATAAAAAGAATTTATTTGATGTTTTTCTGTCCATTCTGCCAAGAACTATATGTATGTTGCTTTTCATAAAAATGAAAATCCCATCATGTGATATTGTATTTATTTTTTTTCCCTCTGCTAAATGGTCTGTTTTGAAGTCAAAATAGCGCCAGTGTATTGACTTCATGCAGAAAACACATGAAAGACATACACAGGCTTAAAGCACTGGAAACCATGCTCAGAATTTTTAACCCTCAGTGTTGTGTTTTGTGTGTGCAGGAGCGATGCAGCACCTGTTAGAATACGAGACCGAACGCCAGCGACACAACCTGCCCATGATGGCTGCCATAGACCTCATGAAACGCCTCTATTCTACTAACGCTGCTCCTGTGGTTCTCCTACGCACCTTCGGTCTGCAGGCCACCAACATGCTCCCACCGCTAAAGGTAAGCTCTCCCTCCTCTCTTAGCTTTTACCTCTATCACACCACAGTGAGCCTCTCTTCCCTGGTCCATAGTCAACACACAGGCCATTCTCTGTGTCACTCAGAAAACATCAGCCACCTGTCAAACGTAAGCCCCACCCCGCTTCCACCCTCTCTTCTGATTACATGGAGCTTTACTTCAGCGGTGTCTATAATTTCCATGGTTCTGAACCTACTACTATGGCATCTATGTTTAGCCCCAAATTTAGTGTTACCAGAAGTGTGTGGGTGGGGTGCAGGGCTGGCCCTGGGGCAGCGGACAGCGGTGTTGGCTTGTGTTTTCACACCCCTTTTATTACAGACCACTCATGTGAAATGGCTTTATTCCCTACTAAGTGATTCAGACCAAAGCAACAGTAACTGGTTGTAAAGGCATTTCACTATGGAGGCACAAAGTTTAGCTTGACATTTTTTCCATATTAAATGTTGTGAGTTTACAGGTCTATACAGCTTGTATAGAGGTTTGCAGTGCCACACACTTGTAACATGCTGTGAGTAAGCATGATTAAATGGATGCAGAGTTTTTAGGTGATCCCTTTCACTTTTGCCTCTACAGGAGCAGATCATGGCATTTGCAAGCAAGTGATGCATTTGTGCATCGGTGCATGCAGTGGCTGTTGGTGGATCTCCAGTGACTGTATGCTATAGTGGCTTTGTGGATGGAATGTAAAAGTGTAAATTAATAAAGATTTATTTTACTCTTTTGTGTTTCTTGTTATAACGTTTCTTGAGTAACTGAGACCAGAGCCTTCACTTCTGGTAAAATTCTATCTTAAAAATGTGCTTTGGTGCAAAATATATCCACGTCAACAAATAGTTTGCCCAGAGAATATCTGAAAGAAATGAAAGACATATGAGGAATTTTGGTATATTATGATTAAAAGACTTATATTAGTATAGTATTTTGCACACAGTACTCTGTATTGCAATAGGGAAAACCTTGAAACCATGACATGTATTATCCTAGGAACTACAGCTTGTTCATTTGTTCTAAATTATGTGAAACGTTTGTAATTCATAAATGGAGGATGCATGCAGACTTTATTCAGTCACAATGTCAGAAATCAGATGTTTGAATAGTTTGAGAAAATTATTTTCTGCACAAACTGAAGATTAAATCCAAGTTTATTTTTGCTTAAGACCCCAGAGTTCTGATGTGCACCCTATAACATTTGTTTACAATTGAACTTTGTCTGTATAAAAAAGTATACATGTACACAGAGCACATTTTACACATTTTATTAAAACATGTATAGTATACAACGTATTTCACTGACATGGTTTTCATAAAACAATTTACATATGTCAGTCATCAGGTGATGCAACTGATGAACATAGAGGCATTTCTGAGCAATTGTGCAGCATTGAGTTTTTTTGCAATGTAAAAGCAGTTTGTCAAAGTACTTCACTAATAAAAGTTTACATTATGGTTTATATACAGCAGTAGTTATTGAACATGTTGAATACTGAAAAGACAGCAAAGGCATGGCTTGGAGAGCAGTTACACAGAATGTTCAAAAGTTATATGGACAAAGATTATTAAAATACTCTATAATTAGATAATCTTTCAGTTATTTAAATATTTGTACAGTTCACAAAAAAAAACAAGACAAAAGGCATTTAGTGTTATTTGTGTTTTGGACCAACCAGCTACGTACCAACAAATCAAGCTGTCATGGGTTTAAGATTTAGCATAATTTCTGTTTTCAATTTTTGTGTTTTATGTCTGTAAATGATGTTGCAGGATACACTAGCTAACCCTGATGACAGGTTTTTCCATTGCAAGTCTAAAATATACTGTAGTTCAGACTTGGGGGCACTGCAATTTAGCCTTGCTTGATAGGTGTGTTCCACTTTAGACAAGACAAATATACATGGCTGAACTTTAAAATACAGGCATTCACTTCATACATGTAACAGCTATGCAACACACACTGTGAGACTTGTCTCTCCACAGTGCTTTCTTAGCCCCCCTGAGTCATGGCGAATCCAACACTCCTTGATGAATATTTACAACTCTGTAGACGACATCAAAGCAACAGATCATGTCTTAGCTACAATATCTGCAATTAAAGTGTTATGTGCAAAGTTGGAGGAAAAGAAGCTTTTTGATTGTCAACTGCTATTTCTAACGATGTCTCACGCTCATCTAGCATCTTCTAAGGGCAAATGATTTTTCAGAGGTCCTGTAGAACAATTTACTACTTAGATGAAGAGAAGATTGATTTGTAAGCATTTAGAAAAGCAACTAACGGTTGCATTTCCTGCAACCAGTCTTTTTTCAATAAGTCCACTGTACTGTACAGTGCACACCAGGACCACAGTAAGCACCAAAATTCCCTATATACCATGACTGGCTGTATTGCTTCTTAACTACCCTCTACACAATTACAGGTAGGTGAGTAAGACATTTCAGATCAGACGCCCATAAAGACGCCAAAATGTAAACGCTTTCCTTTACAAAAATAAAGTCAGCTCACCAATTATGGGCTTAACATACAGTAGAAATAGCTGGCCTTATAAAAATATAGTGATTTATTTTTCAACAGTTCTTGGCGTTTTCGCAGGGTGCTGAGGTTGAGGAAGGGAGAGGGGTACTGCTGAAGGAGCGTGGTGGGACCGGGTGTGTCTGTGAGGGAGGGGCTGATCGAGGGTGGATGGAGGAAGGGGAAGCCCCACAGTGACAGGCTGTCCCTCTCAGTGCCTGCTGCAGTGACAGTGAGCTGTCCTTAGTGGATGTTGAGGTTACGGAAGTGGTCAAAGGTCGCCCCCAGGGCCCAGCTTGTCTCCACATTGTTCACCTTCTTGGCTAGCTGTTGAGCAGAGAGTAAAGAGTATCTCCATTAAATCATAACCAAAGAGAAGCAAACAATTGTCACATAGATCTATTGTCACATAGATGATGATTATGAAACCTCCCCAGACATGATTAAGTTTTATGATACATGATAAATGAATAAAAAAGCCTTTCTTATTTCAGGCATTGTATCTCTTTGCCTAGCCTGTCTCCCACATCCATTGTCCCAAGTCACCTGGGAATGACTAGCTCACCTGCAGCACAGTGTTGTCCTTGAAACCAAAGCCCTCCTTTAGCAGACAGGTGATATAAGTCATATCCATGCAGAGGAAGGGGCTGATAGCACGGTACTTGGTCATCTTGTTGCACACTGCAAAAACAACAAGCCACAAGCTTCAGACAAAACATTAACACAGTTTTCACGTACCACTGACAGAAAACAAAAAGGCATTTGACTGAGACACCTTGTTGCAGCACATGATGGAATCATGTTCCACCTAATAGTAAAAAACACCTTTTCTAACCCCTATGCTACATGATTAAAAGATGACCTTTCTGTTGTTTGGCTGAATAAACAGGGAGGTGCGAGGAGAATGGCTGAGGGTCAGCACAAGGCTGATGGTGGGTGGCAGTGTTAAACAGTCTTGTACACAGTGTGTTTGAGTATGTGTCAGCCCCCAGGTGGTGTGTGGCTGTCAGGTGCCCTCCTGCCTGGGCTAGACAGACATCTTCAGCTCAGCTGCCAGCCCAGCCTGAGCCAGACCATGTGACAGTGTTCTCAACACAAACAGCCTTATATAACACACCAACTCATTCCTACTTGCTATAAATCTGGCTCTACATGGACATTACCAGTGTCACACACCACCTGATGAGCATGCAAGGGCATTTTATAGTGATGTCAATATATATATTGGAAAGCCTATAAATTTGTGTTATGATCGGTCTCCATCCATGAGACTTTTAACAAATAATGTATTATATGTTATGTGCCAAGATATGCTGTGCCAATTTGGCACAGTTGTGCCAAGGTATTTGTGCACAAACAAGGTTTAGTGCTTGTGTCAATGTTTTGCAGGTAGATTTAGTGGTTAAAAGACATGTGAAGCCATGTAAGATTTTTGGTTTCTAATAGAACCACAGTTTATCCAGAGAAGAAAATATTTGACTCTCACCTTCCTTGGCTCTCTTCTTAAAATCCCTGACTTCAACTACACCACCTCGACTGCCATCTGTGAGGGAAAAAACACAACATAAATACCTATTTTCTGCAATACATGACAATTTACTTGAGAGAAAATGATGCTGGAGGGTGACTCTGTTCTCTGTGCCCACTCACCAATGAGACCTGACTCCACAGCTCGGTCAAAGTAGTAGGAGAAAGCGTAGAAGATGCTGCTGCCCTTCACTTCATAAGGCTGGTGCACGATTCCCTTGATTACTTTCATCACCTCATAGTAGCACAGCTTATAGCCTGCATAGCCTGAAGACAGAGAGAGAAAATGTAGTTTTGTCAAATTATTTAACTAATATTGAAAAACAGAGGAGTAAAGGAAGGGTGAGCTGAGGATGCATGGAGGCGGTGCAGGACGCATTGCAGTGGGGAGAGCCTGGAGCCTCAGTCTGAGGTCAGACAGAGGTTGAAGCCGGGGGCTCACCAGACAGTTATCCAAGGGAAGCCCCAGAAGGACCACTTTCACACAACCCATGGGACTGGTTGGCTCGGTTGAGCCAGCAAAACCATGTGCTGACAAGAGCGGCACTTAGCACGGCCCTGTTGGGCTGTCTATTTTTACCACATAATTGTGAGCGGTCAAGATCAAGCCGCTCGTTACACAGAAAAATAACAGCTCGGGGACTAGCCCAGTATCTTTTGGCTACTTGACTGTGGTATGGGAGTGACTGCCTTATTTGTGCAGTTAACTGACAGTTTTCTTTTCATTTAAATACAAGGTTGACTGCAGTATAATTGTTCAAGAGGGAAGGCAGAGAGTGAGAGGATGACAAAACATGTGTTTGGCGCCAAGGTCCCAGAAACTCCAGTGGAAAACTGTTCTCATCTGAGACTGTATTGTACTATATTCTATTGTGTCCCAGAGCTGGGAAAGGAATGCAGGGATTACTGGATCCAAGGAGCTGGGAAGGCAATCAAAACCTCAAAGTACTTTAATCTTACCGTCTGGAATTCCGCTAACTTTGTAGGTGCTTCCTCCAAAAGTCACATCCTCTGTGAACTTCTTGGGTAGGCAGGAACTAGTGAAGACTTTCCAATCTAGACCTAAGAGAGTAAAAACAAGAAATTAGTGTGCCATCTTCCATTGTACAAATCTATTCATGAATGATCTCTCTGACACAGAATACAAATATACAGTTGATAAGAGGCACTGGATACTCTACCATCAGCTCCTAGTGCTCCAAGAGTTGCCAGTCGGGCCGCATACAGTCCGTTTCCAAGGTAACTATGTGAGGATGAAATACATTAATGAAGGCAATGCATGAGGGTTTTTTATGTTTATATCAGCACATTCAACACTACTCCACAAAATAATAATAGGTGTGATTTTTCATGGCCAAAAACAACTCATACCAGGAGGATACAACATCCGCTTATCTATTATTTACCTGTGTGTGTAGAGTTGATATGTGTGGTTGAACATGTTGAATCTTGCAATGTAACTGGGTGGAGCAGAGAAAACTGTTTTCTGTTGGACCAAAAACAAATGTTTAGTGGTGTGTTGTTAGTAACACTTATCAGCATTTTTCAAATATATTTATTCACCAAATTACATGTTTTATTCACCTTTGACTTGGGAAGGAAAGTGATCTGTGTAGATCCTCCACCCAAATCCAGGATCCCCACTGTCCTCTTCGTGTTGGAATAGAGGTGACCTAAGGCAAACAGGCAGAAAGTTAACATCACACTTAATATAGAAAACTTGAGGGTGCAATCCATCATCACTGCTGTAAACAGAGTATACTGTATGACCTTGTGTTTTAATCGCCCACTTTATTTAGAATTCATTCATTTTACCACCACCAGTGTCAGAATGATGCATGCTTACAGATATTACCACAAGTGTGCAGATCTTGTCTGCGCCCACCAAGAAGGAAAGGACATTTTTTGTTTAAAACTCAAGGTGGGTTTTTAAATAAATTTGATGTTACATTAGCAGTGTAAAATGTGAGGAGATATATTGCTTGTTATTGCAAGCAGATTGGGGCCAACGATTCAAGTTTACAACCTCAGGCAGGAGACAAGAGTCTTTCACTGCCGGGCGTCTGTTTACACTGGAGCCTCAGATATGAGCCTCCTGACCACTAACACCACCGTAGCAAAACACAAGCAATGTCTTACCTGTGAGGAAGTTCACTGTGACCCAGGCAAGGATTCCTAAAAGAAGCACATGGAAGAAAATCTCTGCATTAGTAAAACCCTGAGAAGTGACTGCTATTCATTACAACTGACCTAAGAAACACAGCTAAACTGACTAATGCTTTGGTCTAGCTTTGTTTCATTAGGCTGATATTAAAGGAGCAGTGTTGGTCTAACATGTAGGATTGCAGACCAGCCCAGGTAATTACAATTGTCTCAGATGTCAAGTTATTGCACTCATAAACTGAGGATAATGAATGGCACATACTGTATGATGAAACATAACTTAGTGAGGGTGTCTTAATGAGTGATGTGGAGGATCATGTTAAATTATTGGGCGTGGGACAGCAACTCAGACAAGCATATTTAATTGTCCCAACGAGGTAGCAACAGACCTCTTGTAAAAAGACTTTTATGAGAGCAGTATTGGTAGATACATCCTAAGTGAATGAGGCAGTCCAAGCACCTGGTCAGACAATACCTCAGTCAACCTAACCCTAACCACAATTAACCACTTTCTAACAGAAAATGAAAAACTTGTGTTTTGCATACTGAATACACACTGGTAACATTACAGATGACCTACCTTCATTTGTCCCATTCATGATGGAGACGCTATTGTTTGGTACAAAGAAAGGGGACTCCTGAAATACCTCTCGCACCTGTGGAAAGGATGCATTCACATTTCATTATCATTTTTCACTGACCATGTGTTAAACCTATGCTGCTGTCCTAACCTACACAACCCAGTACTCTGCTTATGTTAGGATCCAGTCTATCTAGACTCTCGCAGACAAACTGTGTCTGTTCTGTCTTCGAGTGGCAGATCGCTCAGCCACAAGCATGGTTGGAACAGTAGCCTAGAGTTAATAATTTAAATGACAAATATGGCTTCTCCACACAACCCCAGAACAGCTGTTTTTTGTAAGATGATAGCCACCAAATGGGCAGACTTGCCCTGTTTTCCTTTTTTCAAGGAAACTTGTAAGCACTTAGTGGTTTCTCATCCCGCTCCTTGGCGGGACGGGTAGTGTTCGTGCCAAACTGTCTGAGGGTAGAGAGAAAACGTGCCTCACCTCATCCAAAAGAGCATTGGCATTGGCTTCAGGCAGCAGACGCAGACCGGCTGTGGCTTTCAGGACCACTGGGGTCCGCTTCCAGTCCTCCTCTGGCACTGTCTTCTTCGCGATCTTCAGCAGCTGTCGGACGGTGTTGCCACCCTGAAGAGGAGACAGCAATCAGTTACTACCAGCACAGTCAACACGTAATGACATAGGATTCACCAAGAAAGAAAGAAATAATAAATTAATGAATGCATGAATGAATGAATGAATGAATGAATGAATGACATTTCCTAACCAAAACACTTTATTCAATGATGAAAGTCTTTAAAAACATGTCCTCTAATCATCTGGCAGTAAAATTGAAGGTAAGGGCAGAAGTCAAGACAGCAGTGGGTTGTAGTGACAGATCAGCAGGAGGCATTCTTGTAATTACATAGTCCCTACATCATATGAACCCAACCCAGAGAAAATCCTAGTGGTTTGGTGGTTTGCAGACAGTGGACAACTCCCTAATACCTGATCATTAATCACGAGTAATGGCAGAACAGGCATACATACCTCTTCGGGGTTGTCTCTGTAAGCAGACAAACCGGGCTTCACTGCATGGTACATTTCATTGTCCAGGACCGGCAGCTCCACTAGAAGAGAAGTGGGTGTCAGAGAACACATCATACACCAGACAGCTAACAGCATGGGGGGAAAAAACGTATTACTTGCAACATCAGTAAATGTAATTGCACAGCATTCCTTTTACAACTCATAATATGTATAAATCCAGATGCAATTTTAGCAGTGTGCTTTAGTTGAGTAGCGCCCTCATAGATGAGTCAGACGGACAAATTAAAAGTGCAGCTCAGCTACTTTTAGACTGTGTATTGCCCGTGCTCTCTCCCCACCCTGCCGGTGCATGTTTGTCTTTACACCACACAGTGAATGACCTAACAGCAACAAGCAGACACACTGGGAGCCGGTAGCATGTGAAGCCCTGTTGGAGGCTGAGAGAGAGAGTGAGGGGAACACTCACCTGGGTCTTTCTGGATGAACTTATAGATGTGGATCCTGGTGCCGGTGCTCCCAGCGTCGAACATGATCCCATAGAAAACCCGGCTCATGTTGACAGGTGGGGAGGCTTCGGGAAGCGCCTGGAAAACCTCAGGTGGGTGGTAAGGCTCAGGTGCGGGATGCAAGACTTCAGGCACCGGGTGGAAAGCCTCGGGTATGGGGTGGAAAGCGTCAGGTGCTGGGTGGAACACCTCGGGGATCTCGGGGTAGGTCTGGACATCGGGCTGGGAGGCTTCAGGCACCGGGTTGGAGACCTCGGGCAGGAGGTTTTCCGTGTTGGCGGAGTGCTCGCGGTAGCGGTAGTGGGGGATGAAGCGGTGGTGCCGGTAGTAGGTCGCCTCCGCTAAGAGGTTCCCGGCCAGAAGCCACACGGACACAGTCAAGAGCAGACTCGGCGTAGCCATTGTTTTCACAGCCGGAGAGGAGAGAGACAGCTGGTGACTTTTCCCAAAAAAACAAAAAGCTGAGGAAAAGCCTTGGTGGATGCTGGGGTAAAGCTGTGCCTGCTCAGAGAGGCCCTGCTGTGATGAAGAGAGGCAGAGTGGATCACGATGCTCACTCAGGACTGTCCGGTCATCTGTTTACAGTATATAAAGACATAAGGGCTTGGCACGGGGCCACGCCGACAGCAGCCATCAACCAATCCTGTGGCGGTCCATCCCAGCTCCTTCCAGAGTCCCCCCTCCTGTGGGAGCTGGAGGCTGGAGGCTCACTACCTGCTTACCAGCAGCATTTACTTTTTTTTTTTGTAAGATTATTTTGGGCTATATGTTTTTCCCCTCTTCATCTTTAGTGGGTAATTTGGAGCCAAAAATCCCCCTAAAAGAAGAAAAAGGGATTTATCAAGACATCAAAATGAATGGCTCACACAGAAACTTAGAGCAATGGTCTTAAAATACATTTTATGGGTGTATTTAATTAAGACTTGCAGAGTAACTTGCTTCAAAAATTCCTTCACTCTACAAGTTTTTCTACTTTCACAAGTGCTCAAATTTGGCCTCTTACCTAAATTAGCAGTGATGTAACAAACTTTCTATTTCACAGTTGACGACTTGTTAATTGGAAGCGCTTGCTTTTTATATGCACAGAAACACCAAATTAGTGCTTTGAAATTAAATTTCGCAGTTATGAATGTCATCGCTTGTGAAATGGTACAATCTCGCAGTTATGAATGTCATCGCTATAGTGAAATGTTGGTTTTAAAATGTTTACAGTTATTTTGGACTATAATTTTTACCAAGCTTAAAGTAAGGAAGGCATTATTTAAAATGCTGTGGCACTCTGTGGGGAAGACATTAAAGGGCATTAAAATCAAGAGAAACCCCAAAAGAAGATTGATGAATTATAAACTGAAAATGTAGGTCATTGTGGGGCAGAGGAGTTGCTGCATGTATTTTGCACTGCTACCTGACAAATCATCTCAGCAGCTGGAATGATGAAATGCATGTGCAGAAATGCCCCACAACCCACTCTTCATGCTACTATCATGACGTGTACAAGAATCACCACATTAGAAAACCCACTGCAGCCCTTTCACCAACCTTACTTTCAAAAAGATGTGCAAATGTGACTTGCACTCCAACTGGCATAAAAGTTAAAAGAATGTTAGCAATCATCTCACTCCCACTCATCCCTGTGTTAACCACAGGCTTTCCAAGGGAAAAATATTTGGGCACTAAGGCACGTTTCACGAGAGAATGCATGAAAAGCATGAGTGGCTGTTTCTCCGATTTAGGTGGGTGGCTGGCAGGGCATATTAAACCATGCTGTAGTGTATCAGTTAATGCATTCCCATGTAATGTTCAGAGCTCCTGGGTTCAGGGAGGGAGGCAGAGGCATCAAGGATATCCCACAGCAGTGCAGCACAGAGGACCTTACATGAACTGGGATTTGTATTGGGCTGTGATATTCTTCACCCACTGTGTATCAACAGAGGCATGGAGGGCTGAAACAGGAGGCATTGGTTGTTCAGCAGTTGAGGCATCCCCGGTAAAATGAGACCAAGCCGAACATATGCTCATACTATTTGTGAAGCTGTTTCACCTCATAGAGCGGGTGAGTGAGGCAGAAAGCGAGCTGTCAGCCTGCCCAGCCAGGAGGGTGAGCAGGGTGGGGGGGGCAGAGGTCCTGCAGATGGGCAAAAGGCAGTGCAGGGAGGAAGTCCACAGAGAGGACAATGTGGAAAATGGGAGGGTGGGGCTTGGCACCAGTGTTCACCCATCATGCCATTCCACTCCCAGGACACTCCGCTGTGCAAAGCACTGTTCCAACACTGTAATTTGGACTAAAAATATTGGACTTTCTTTCCTCCTTCCTTTTTTCTAAATACCGTGGCTACTTTTTTCAATCCTGTGGCTCACCAGAATGGTCTTTCGCCCCTATCAAAGCATGCATCCGCAAGACCTCTGACTGACTTGTGCCAGTATCCTGGTTGCCAACAGTGTGATAATGTGGTCAATCACACTGACTTCAGTAAAAACATGTCCATTAGAACATGAACATATAGAAATATTCAAAGACATGTCTTGTCTGCAGAGTGTGCTTATGTTATTCATTCTAAAATCTTTGGTGGATATATTCTTGCTCTGTCAAAATGATGTTCACGCACATATTGTGGTTAAAGCTTAAAGTAACCATTATTATGGATCATGTAGTGTTTTACCAGCTGTAAACTGAATTATGCCAGCTGAATTATGGCAGACCCCACCCACCTGCGTCTCTGTGGCCCAATCACAAGAAGCGACAGGGCAAAACATTTGTGATTATTCATTTGTACCTACTGCTATTTATTTCTTTAATGCTCAGTTAGGTGATTATCAAGCATATAGATAACTAATAATAGCGACTTATAACAATGTTAAAGACTGAAGGACATGAATGGAGCTGACCTCACCTGTAAACCAGCAGGCTGGTGAACTTTTTCACTACAGGGGGGAACTTTGGGGATGGGCAATGATAACTATTCTGCATGATGGGGATGTGTTTGTGTGTTTTTATTGTGTTCTTGTCTTATCTTGTCTTGTTCTGTGCTTTTATGTCTCTATTGTCTCGCCACATTGAATTTCCCCATATGTTTAGTTTATCTATCCATCTATCTAACCACCTTTTGGCACTTACACACTGGTGTTGTAGTATTTCAAAGCATGCTTGAGTCTTCAACACACAGACCTACTTTAATGTTGTAATTATAATATGATGCGATGGTAGCAATGGCTTGACAGGTGTATCCTCCAAGTAAACTGTCATATTCGTTTTGATACAGAAATTTAGAATTTGCTATGGCATGCAATAAACTAAATTAATCCACTGGAAAAACTACAGGTAGACTAATCTTTTTAGAAAGTCATGCAAATGTGCACTGCCATCTATAGACAAGCCTCCTATGTAAGGTGGCACTATATAGCATGACACAGCATAAGAGGTAGTTTGAATACAAGGTTTGGTATTTTGTTTCAAGCAAGCCGAAACCGTAAAGCATGAGAAGGGACCCCAGCTTTGTAATCTAAACCGTGCAATCTATTATTAATATGCTGCAATGTTGCCCTCAGGAATGTCATGTTTGTGGGTGTCCTACCCCAAAAAGTCTATTGAAGAGACCTAAACCTTGTCATTACAATTCCAATGATAATGACAGCTTTGAAAAGCTCAGGGTTATTTCAGTTTTCTCTCTTCACTGTCATAGCAATTACCTTTAAATTTAGTCTTCAAACTCTGTGCATGATGCCAGAGCAGAGAGCTACCCTATATGATTCAGTTTACACTAGCTACACCCTGACATTTTGCGATATCTACTTTTTTGTTAGTTGAATAATGTTCGCTGGACACTCTCTGGCTTCCACATAGAGCTGAACAAGATGATGGAAGGCATTCAGTGGTTCTGAGCTGAAATTATGACTTGCACTAACTTTACATTGTTTCTTTTGGATGAACCTCTTCGAAGATGTAAAGGCAACTGCAATTCAACTGATCTTAGTGGCTTTCCCATAACTTATGTAAAAACAAAAAAAAAAACAACAACAACTGTGGGTCTGTTTGGATGGCAATGAGCAACTCATTGTTATTTTCAGGACAACATGAACAATACTGTTGTCAAAAGGCAAAATCTATGTCATGTCATCATGTGGGAGGAGATCATGTGCAAACAGATCCTGTTTGATAGAACCCAGCATGTGAAGACCATAATTACAAGCCAAGTGACAAATATGCAGCCATCCTGTGTCAGTCCAGACTCCAGACATTCAGTGAAACAGACACTGAAATGTTGTAACAATCTCCCGCATTGTCTAACATATATTCACGACTCTATTTTGAGCTTAGATACATACATTCTGTCTCATAAAATGAGTGAAATACACTTCTGCATTGCAGAGGCTATACATTTGCTCCCAAGGTAGCCTATACTTTTTTTTAACAAACTGATTCCAAGTCCCATATTGCATAGTCCATACACTATCCTGCAAACAAACCTGGAAAATGTTGCAGCAAGCATCAAATGGACATAATAGGTAGGTTGCCAGTTGTCCAGGGTGCCCCAAAGCTGTAGTAGAGAACTTTGGCTGTTCCCTTGGTGACAGCGTCTCTATGGCAACAACATTCTAAACAAAACTTCCCTGCAGGTTCGAGGGACTTTGTCGTTTCCTATCGTTAGCTAAACTTTAACTGGCACTAGGTCGCTAATTAACGTGCAAAGTATCACATCTTCTTCTTGTTAAAGTGGTCAACGCAAGCTTGTTTTCTTTTCTTTTTTTTGCCGGTATCCGTAGTGATGCCGAAGAAGAAGGCAGTAAAAGGAAAGAAAGGGAAAGGCGGGTAAGTGAGCAACAGTTAGCTAATACTAGGTTTGTAACATTTTACGTTTTTCCAATTTAAGTTATATTTTCTTTCTACTGTATCTATCATAGGAAAGGAAAGAAAGAGGGCAAACAAGAGTCAAAAGCCGACAAAGAGACCGACATCGAAAAGGCAAAGGCCAACGCAGCTCTATGGGAGGCGAGGTTAGAGGTCACTGACCAGTCGCGCGTGCAGTACCGTGAAGCTTGCCGCACGCTCGCACGAGCCAATGATGAACTCACCAACCAGAAGTATCGCACTGAAAAGGACACGATTGATATAATTGGCCTGTTGAAGAGAAAGGATGTTGAGAAAGAGGAGAAGGTTGGGATGAGATTTGGCCATGATAACAACCACATTATGATGTAGATGAACATGGCGTATACGGTAAACAGTCCAATAACACATTGTGTGATCCATTTGACAGATAATGAGGCTGGAGGACCAACTCAAAAGTCAAAAGGCACTTGCACGTGAAGAGCAGGACAAGCTGGTAAGTTGAGACATAGATAAAGTTACAATAGGCTTACAATCAACCGCAGAGACAAAAGATTAAGGCTGCAACTAACGATTATTTTCATTGTCGATTAATCTGTCGATTATTTTCTCAATGAATCGATTAGTTGTTTGGTCTATAAAATGTCAGAAAATGGTGAAAAATGGCGATCAGTGTTTCCCAAAGCCCAAGATGACAAATGTCTTGTTTTCTCCACAACCCAAAGATATTCAGTTTACTGTCACAGAGGCGTAAAGGAACCAGAAAATATTCACATTTAAGCAGCTGGAATCGGAGAATTTTGACTTATTTTTCTTAAAAAATTACTCAAACCAATTAATCGATTATATAAATAGTTGGCGATTAATTTAATAGTTGACAACTAATCGATTAATCGTTGCAGCTCTACAAAAGATTGAAACAAAACGTGTAAAAATGCACAAGCCAGGGATAGCATGTTAAGCACGCTGCTTGCTTTAAGTGTCAAAAGTGTGTATTAAAACTATAGCATCTCAAAAATGTGCTGTGCTGGGTCTAAACAGCTGTGTTCTGTGTAATTATGCTGACATTTATTATGCAAGAAAAAAGCAACCAAACAAAGCAGTCATAAAACAAAGAAACAAACCCTCACATTTCGAGTTACATGGTCTAAAATTATTTTAATCCTTGTCAGTGGCCACAGAAAAAAACAAAACAAAACATAATTTAAAATGTGCTTGGTCTGGAAAAGATAGTCACACTGCTAGTCTTGATGTGTTGTCCAGTCCTCACATGTCAGATCTTTGCTCTAAAACACCAGTCAAGTTACGCAACATACACAATAGGAGCTCATTTTGACACTTGATCTTTACTGACCGCTATTAGTTGTGATCAAACTATCAAGCTGCCATTACAATATCCAAGGCACTTAACAAGGCTAAAACGTGCAAAAATTTGCTGCTTTTGCTAACAGCTGTTTTCCATCTTCCAACTCTTACTTCATGCTGGTAAAATGGGATCCAATAAGCTTCTGAGGAATAAAAAAGAGGCTTGGTCTGGACCAACTTAAAACATCCCTATTTTAGACATGCATGGAACTGTCACATATGTCCATGTTGGAAAGAAAATATTGTTGTGGTTGACTCTAAAGATGTGACTTCAAGACATTCTCCTCAATGCCCTTTTCTCATTGCGAGGTGATAAAATGGCTCATCTTGAAAATTGACTTAGCTAATGGAAACTACTTCATCAAAGGCACTCAGAGAACGTGAATGCCCTGGCTTTTGTCTAAGGAGTTAGACATGATTAAACTGAGTATTGAGAAAATTAGTCAGCCAAATAATTATATCATAAAGAGTTTTCCAACTGCTACCACACAGCATTAGGAAAAAGAGAGTTAAATGCGACACTAAGCACATTGGCACTTTGAACTGGTGGATAATTTTTGGAAAGATGATGACCGTTTGATAGATTGCAGACAGTCCTGAAAATTGTGCATACTGCAAACCAACTTCCATACATACTGCAGATTGGTACGTTTGTGTTGTAGAGGAACATATGCAGAGTTATCTGAAGAATAACAATTAGGCCTAAAGTTGTAATCAGATGCTAGATAACCTCTCATTTAGTCGTCATGTACATCGTTGTGGCTGCATGTTTTGCTAGTCTCTCATGACTTTGGTCACTTTGTAACATTTTTGCTCTGTATGGCGTGTCCACAGTAGCAGTTCGCTCTGACTTGAGGTATTTAGCCCGACTGATCTGTGCGTAAGTTGGGTTGGATTGCACAGAGCATGGCCCATGTGAACCGTGAGACAAGATTTTCTTCCCAGCTGTTATGAGTTGTTCTCTGTTCCTGGAGACTGTTTGCAACTGCTCTTTTACATAGATGAGTTGATGCATTTTTACAGTTTAGGCATACAGTTAATGTGTTTGCTAATGATTTTAAAAACAGTGGATTATTGCATGTATCTAATCATATGATTGGTTGTAACAGGTTGAAGATTACACACTTCAAATCAATGCGTTGGAGGAACTGTTCAAAAAGAGATCGAGTGATTTCAAGATGATCCAGGGAGAAATGAAGGCAATCAAGGAGTTTCATAAGAAGAAAGCCCAAATGGAGCAGGAGCTCAGCAGTGTGAGGAAAAATAGACATAATTTCTTTACAGAGTGGTTGGTCTTTGTCACAGAATGTTACCAGTAACCATTACCTATGTGTTTTGTAGATTAAAGAAAGCATGTACATTGCTGACAAGGAGCACAGGGAAAACCTGGTTAGAATGGAGTGCAAATTCTTCACTGAAAAGGTATCATCCAAGTCTCAAAATGTTCCTGTTCTCATCCATATAGAGGTTAATGATTAATATTGAAGTGAAAACATTGGTCAAACAATTTATAATGGAGATGTGGTTCCTATTCACGGACAGATGAGGGAAGAGGTGAAAAAAAATGCTGATATTATCAGAATCTTAAGTGACATTTAATTGAGCAAAGATATTGTGTATTTAGCCTAGCCAAGCTGAGAGGCCCAGGTGGAGCAGTGAGTTGTGTGCATTGCCTTGCAGGTTCGCCTGGAGAAGGAAGCGGAGCAGAGGATAGCCTTACTGGCTGAGAGGGCCCACAATGAAGCCATTGTGTGAGTGTGTCTCCGCCGTCCCGTCACAATCTAATTTTATCCTTCAGGGAATGGGAAAGAAAAGGAACAAAATGTATATATATATAAACTAACTAAGGTTATTATCTTGACCACACCAGTTTGTCATGTTCAAGATAATGTACATCACCTAAGCCAACGATCACATCCTCGCCTGTCCCAGAATGCCTTTCAGGGAGGAGAGGGTAGAGCATGTGTGGAACACCTCTGTTTATTAGTTTTGAAACCATAAGAAGTATATTTTGCCTCTGCCGTATTTAGTTATTTTTTACAGCCTGTAAAACATCAACGTTGATACTGGTGTGGCCCTGCTGCTTTTAGCCTTCAGTGCCAGTAATTGATTTAAGTTTGAACACACTCAACTTGCTGTTAAAAACCAAGGAGACTTTGACCCAGTTTCATTCATTTTGATGACTAAGAACCAGGAATACCAGGTATAGGACATGTGAGTTATGCTCTACATGGTCAGATCCCAAATCTATTCACCTCCAGATCCAATTTACCCCCTGTCTCTCTAAAAGCATTTGAAAATACCAATAAACAGTATTTGAAAATAATTCTTAGCATTTGGATTATTCTACTTGGAATGCCAGATGGTGGGGTTAACTATATCAGGACAGTTTGAAAAAGTGTCAGGCAAGTTGTCAATGGCATAAAAGTATATTAAATTGACTTTCAAATACTACAGTCATGCTATACTCATTGTACTGTCCTACTTGGCAAACCCCACACATCTGGTACACCATGCTGGTTAAAACAAATACCAAGAATTACATAAAAATACTGTCTGACAGGTCTGGCCTGGACTCAAGATTCATAGCGGTGGAGGAAATCCCAGTTAATAATTAGAGAGAACTTGAACCATGACATGAACGGCTCAATTCCTCCGTGGTTCATCTGTTTGTATCAAAAACTATCAGGCAGCTGGACGATGCCTCGCGCTCTGTGTTCAAGGACAACGTCCGTCTCAACGAAGCGCTGCATTATCACATAAAGGAGGCGGAGGATCTGCAGAAACTGACAACATCATTGGCTGAAGAAAACGCCTCCCTGGCACAGAACAAGGTACATTTGAACCAGGGGACAGCAAACAGGAATGTTACTATTAGGCACTGACAGTCCTTGGACAGGGTCCATTCATCTCCAAAAAGCCATTTTCAATAATTTCAGTTATGAAACACTTGTCAGATCTGTGGAGAATATATTTCAGGTGGTTTTTCCCTCGTGTTATTTACTTGTGCTGATCCTGTGTATTTTGCTTGTGGTCCTACTTTCCCCTCACCTCCTGACTACTAGCCAGCCTCTCAGTGGTTGGTGGTTGTGGTGAGTTTCCACTGGTGTATGGGTTCAAATTCAGTGGCTTCCCCCCCACTGTTTTCCGGCACTGATTCATTAAGACAAACAAATATTGGGTTCCTTAATCCTGCCCCTGATAATGGCAATAAATCAAGGCAAAGGAGTAAATCCACCTACTGGAAAGTAGAAACTAGCTACTCAGCAACACAGAACTTCTTAGAAAGAACTATTTATCCAATCACTGTGATGTGATTGGATAAAATGACATATGTGGTTGCTGATGTATCACAAATCATTATCTATCTGATTAGCTCTATATTGGCATGGAAATGAAAGAGCTTTCCAAAGTAAGCCTGTTATCATCCATGTGAAGACTGACCCACCCTTTACTCTTCCACTTCCTCCTCCAGGGGACCGGGGAGGAGATGATGAAGCAGAATGCGACTCAGATGAAGGCCCAAAGGCATGAGATATACGAACTAAAGGCCAAGGTGGCCACCCTGGAGCAGGCCCTGGAGCTGATGGTTGGGGAATTCGAGCGGGAAAAGGAGGACACACACCAGCGGGCCGTGGTCAGCACCCAGGCCAGCCAGGTGGAGTTGGAGAAGCTGCAGAAGGTGCTGGCCATGCGGGAGAAGGAGATGGGTCGCATCAAGCGTCTGGCGGGCAGCATTGTAGAGCAGCGCACAGAGCTGGAGCGATTCTTCCACGAGGCGCTGTTTCAGGTGAAGCAGGAGATCCAGGCCAGCAGGCTGCAGTACAGGGAGGAGGCACTGCAGGCGTACCGCAGGAGGATGAGTGAGGCCAGAGCGGGAAAGCTGAAGTTCCCCCTCATCCGCACCTTCCATAAAAACCCCCACAGTACCAACTGTGTCTATTCAGACATGGAGGAGGCTGAGAGGTGGTAGGTCCGATTCCCATCACTTCCATGACTTACTATAGTCTGCATGTCTTTGTTATATTTTTCATTGCACCAAGTCACCTGCAACTCATTCAGTGTTCATCCAGAACCTACTACACAGTTCACATCTTGATACAGCCTATGCTATGTAAATGAATGTGTATAATGGTTGTGGTTCACATTCATTCTGCTTTCCTCTAACTTTGTGTTTTTTAGGCCTCATGTACAGGGCAACAAGGTTGACATCGCAGATCTCACCTGGGAGCAGAAGGAGAAAGTGCTTAGGCTTCTCTTTGCAAAGATGAATGGACAGAAGGCAAGGTATTGTAAAACCTCAAACAACTGGATCATGTGGATGACTGAGTTAGCAACAGACATGCTAACTCAGTCATTGCTTATGTTGCTTCCTCTTTGTTTCGCTGCCTAATGGCTTCAGTCTAGATAATACTGCAGTTCTTAACTCTTAAGAACTGCAGTGACACCAAGCAGTAGTTCAGGCTGAACTTCTTGTGACTCCTCCCTCTTTTTAATGTTTTAAACAGCCATTTTCTCAGCAGAAGAGGATACCATAAAACATCAGTTAGGCTTCAACCAATTTTCTTTTCCGTCCAACAGCTTAAAAAGAATGAAGAAAGAGTCTGGGCACAATAGTAAAAATAGGCCTGGCCGCAGAGTCGTGTGCTTGGAAACAAACATCTGGTCACGTCGATTTGCCTTCAGCCTATTGGCCCCACTTCACGTGGACTAAGAGTTTATTTTGTTCTTTGAACGCTTGTGGTCAGGGAGCAGCTGGTAACATGATTTTCAGAACGGAGTGTGCAGGGGTTCTGGATGTATGGGGGTATGGCAGGGCAGAGTAGACGTATATTCATGTTCACAGTGGTCTGGCACCTAGTCCAGCAGAATAACATGCAGCATTTGGCGACTCCAGAGGGTCAGTTTACCGCATCTAAGGCCATGTGCATTGTACTGACCCAAAGTAACCCCTTTCCAAGGCAGACTACAGGCCCCACTGAATAGACACGCCACTTTGTTAAAACATGGCCTTTCAAAATGATGTACTTCATTGCAACTCTGCATTTTCCTGATAGGAACGCCAGCCAACCTTTGGCTATGTCTGCATCCTCTGAGAAGAAGAACCATACTGACACTGATGCTGCTGGGTAAGGCACCAAAGGAATGCATGAGAATACAAGCTACATCTTCTCCTTGTAATTACAAAGCCTGCACAGATTTATTGGTCCCGCATTGCATGTTTAGCCGAAAAAGCATTTGGCTGTGAGACCATGATGCCTGCATGTGATTTATCAGACAGTTGCATAATGACGACTGTCTTGCAGAATTACAGAGGAGTTGTCCCTGGTGACCTTCATCACCCAGGCGCCTGTGTCCAACCTGCCCTCCAACCCAAACAGACTGCCAGATATACACACCACATGACCTCTGTCTGGCCCGGGATGCTTACATTGCACTATCACACACACACCCTGGACTGTCTGCTGCTGCATCCGTCCCACAGAAATGTCAATTATGTGTATATTAAAGTGCAGGATGTTTGTTTGTGCTCATTATAAAAACGTAAATTACATATACAAGGCTCATGAATTTTCTCTCTCTCATATATAAGGCTTCTCATATATATGAATATGAATTCTCTCCCTCTTATACAAAAGGATCATGAATTCTCTCTCACTCTCACACCCCAGTTAAAAGGTTCGGTTTTAACAAATAGTTCTTTATTCAAATGCTACCTTTTCTGACCAGAATGCAGTGTGTCCATGGCAACATACATTCATCAATTGTTGGGGATTATAAACAGTGTAGGTACATGGGCTTTTAATACTGCTGTATTGGAAAGGGAGCCGATCCAAGTCTTGTTAGTACGTTGCACTGCTGCAGCTGTCCTTCAGGTCCTTTGCGTTGTTAAAATCTTCACACATGGTCATGGTGGGTTTACATTTAAAGAGCAGGAATAGCTTTATATACATAACTAGTATAAAATCTGCATAGAGGGGAACTGTGGTATCAATCTACAGATCTGTGATGGCTGACTTAAAATCTACCACTGAAAATAAAAACACTGTCTTCAAGACCATTTCTAAACATTAAGGCCTGTTTTGTGAGTGTTGAAAAGGGGTGTCTAGGCCTTTTGGATTATCACACTGAACAGTAGTTTTCACTTTTCAATTCACAAAGCATGGGTAGAGTGGGCATTATGCCAGCCAGTTAGCGTCCCATGGTAGGCATGGTAACTGCAGGACTTTTCAAGGTGGCATCTTCAGCTTTCCATTGTGAAGTTATAGTTTTGATCTGTGTGTAAAACTGGATTCCCTGGAGAGAAATAAAGAAAAAAAACATTTACTTTGACTGCTACTTCTGTGATTTCCTTGAATTTATGAGACTGAGATATAGTTGTTTATCTGATACTTACTTGTTTTCCATAGAAGTTGGTGTCACCTCTAAAGGATCCTCTTGATCCAGTGAAGGAGAACATAGGCAGCGGGACAGGGATGGGAACATTGACTCCGACCTGCAGAACACAAGCATTTTCCCATCCATTTACATAAGTGTAAGCTTTGTAAAACAATCCCCTGGATCCAACTCAGTGGATGAGTAAGATGAATGCTTAGTATGCTCTTATGAAAGGGAAGAAGAACTAAACAAAACATTTTGTTTTTGAAGGCACTAGAAACTGGCACGGTTGGTTTAGAATGTTTGAAACTGCGGGAATAAGTTTGGACACACTGAAGTCAGGCCTTTTGGCGAAGGTGCAGGGGAAAAAAAAAAGAAAAGGAGATGTTTGTTGCATCGAGGTTTGGAGAGGAGTACAGCACATGGCCTGCACAGCATTCCCCGACATGTGAACAGCAAACACAGGGCATAACTAGGCTCCACAAGCAAACAAACAGGGTAAAGGCTGGCAATTTTTATGCTTAGACGTTGAACAGGATCCTAGGAATCCCTTTTGAGCTTAATTTAAGATTCACCCTCCTCTAATCCTACCAGGAAAAATGTTTCTATGTCCCCCCTGTTTTGATTTAAAAGGCATATATTTGCTGTGTCTATTTGCAGTCTTGATGGGGTGGGGAAGTGGAGAGAAGGGGTTGCCAGCGTGTATATTTTAGGTCAGGGGCAAACAAGGCTATACTTGCCATGGAAAATAATTGTTTTTTTTATGTGCGTGTGCGTTTTGAAACAGAAATGTGATGTGCTCCTTGTTTGAGATGCTGTATAGACATGACAGAGGGCTGTGAATGTCTCCTTTCTCCCAAAACAGAAGAACACATTTGGAGGTTACAGCCACTCACCTGGCCCACATCCACCTCGTGAGTGTATTTGCGTGCGGTGGCGCCATTTGTGGTGAAGATAGCTGTGCCGTTGCCATAGGGGTTCCTGTTGACCAAGCTGATGGCATCATCCAGAGAGTCTGCCTCGAGAACAACCAACACAGGCCCGAAGATCTCCTCAGTGTAGCACTTCATCTGGGGCTGGGAGAGCACAGAAGACGACACTTTAGGTCAGACTTTAACCAGCAATTAAGTTTTTCAGTACTTCTTCATGGTAAGTTTAACATCTGACTGTGCGTGTCCACATAAAGACATAAAACCACATACTGTGACATTGCCGATGATGGTGGGTCCAACAAAGTTGCCGTTCTCGTAACCCTTGACCTTGACGGTTCTGCCGTCCAGCAGCAGCGTAGCTCCCTCGTCTACGCCGCTCTGGATCAGGCTGTTGACTCTCTCTTTTGCCTGGGGAGAGATCAGAGGCCCCACATCTGCACCGGGCTGGTCCCCTAGCAGGGCCCCAAAAACAACCAGCTATAAGGTTACATACAATTGCACTTGCATGACATACACACAAGAAAAGGTACCGACAGTCAAATACTCCTTCAGCCACAAACACACAACAGTCAGGCGAGGGGCACCCGGAGGCACTCCCTTAGAAATGGATGCTTAGAGGTTTCCTGTGTAGCTGCACAAATTAGAGTCCATATCACTGCAAATGGGGAGAATCATTCTTTCTTTGACTCCACATCAACTTCCTTTCTCAAAGGATTTGATGCTCCGAGCCACTATTTAGCTCGGGACCGCAGATCTGGCCACAAATTTGCAGCATGGCTGACTCAACAAGCCCTCTCTCCCAGCTGAATCCGATGTGAAGTTACAGCAGGGCAAAAGGCGAGAGGCGCGGTTAGGGCGGCGTGGGTGGCCCCGAGATGCCGAAAACCAAAAGGCCCTCGGGGCTGAACGGGGGCTCAGGGGAGAAAGAAACGGAGGGCGGGGTGAGAGGGCGGGGTACCTGCGTTCACGCGCAGAGCCTTGGCACGCTCCACCAGCTCCGGCAGCCAGCCGCGCGCCTCGCCCACCAGGATGGCTGTGGAGAGAGCCATGCAGCGCTGCCCCGCTGCCCCGAACGCCGCGCCCACAAGCTGATTCAGAGTGTTCTCCTTGTTGGCATCGGGCATCACCACACCATGGTTCTTGGCTCCCTGCAGAACATGAGAAGCGGTTAGCCTCCTACTGTTTGATCTCTAGATTACAGCTATTGGTCAGTCACAAATGAGTGCACATAATATCATGGAATGTCACTGCATATTGTGTTTAGATGAATGTCATACCGCTCAGTTTAAATGCTCTACTTATCCATTCTAATAATTTGATGGAGGGAATTGATGGGGACAAGTCAAATTAAATAGATGGAACACTGATAATTCCCAATCAGACTATTTGGCAATGATACCCAATTACAATCTCTTCTCTGCACCTCATCTCATCTGTACAGTTGGCAGTGAGGAGGAGCGAGAATTGGGACTAAAATCCAACAGGAATTTGTTGGCCAATGCTGCCACCTTCTGGTCATTTATGGAAACTGTCTCAGACACCAGTCCTGTACAAGCATTAGATCTCTCTCTTGCCTGGGCATTTTGACACTCACCATGTTAGACTGGACCCTCTTGCCGTTTTTGGAGCCCCTCTCATAGATATACTCTCCGGCTTGATTTGAGCCCACAAAGCTGATTGCCTTGATGGCTGGATGCTCGCAGATGAAATTTACAGCTGGGGAAAAAAAGAAAGACCGTCACAAAAAACGAATTAATATCAATATTCTGTAATCATCAAATTCTTAATCAATGATATCACACTGTTGGATACTGCATTACACGGAATATGATGTCATTATCCCGTGTGCCATTGTGGGAGAGCACCCACGTAGACACCTAGCTTGGATGTTAAGTGGGTATATCAGTGTCAGAAATTAACATTTTAGTTCACCTGACAAGGGCTGGTTAACTAAACTACCTGCCAATAATAATTTGTACCAGGCAAAATAATTAATAAACATTTTTCAAAGAAATATGTCAAAGTTTGCAGAAGGTTTAGACACTACTGCTTTGTGTAGCTCCAGAGTAACAGGCGGCCAGTCAAGAGCCTGTTTGATACTGAACTATTGTTTTGCTTTGATCTGATTGGCTCACGGCCTGAGAGAGATTACGGTGCTCAGCAGGGACAAAGTTTGACAACAGGCAAAGACTAGAGACTGTGTAAGACTAAGGCGTTCAGATGTTATTGTCTCTATTGTGACTTATTGATGTATCCACCAAAGACAAATTTCACTGGTATTTGATGCTTGGTTGGTGTTAATTTCGGACTAAGGAATGTTACTGGGTTTATCAAGTGGACAGCTCCAATCCCAGTAATTCCTGAACTTGTTATTACCGTCGTGTTGTCCGTGGATGATGTTGAGCGTTCCGTCTGGAGCGCCGGCGTCCTGCAGCATCTTGGCCAGCAGCATGGTGCAGCCCGGCACCCGCTCCGAGGGCTTCAGGAGGTAGGTGTTGCCGCACACCATGCCCATGGGGAACATCCACAGAGGGATCATGGCGGGGAAGTTGAAGGGGGCGATGCCGGCGCACACCCCGATGGGCAGGCGGTAGGTGTAGGTGTCCATGTCCTTGGTGATGGAGGGCAGGGTCTCGCCGAGCATCAGAGAGGTGATGCTGCAGGTGTGCTCCACCACCTCTGGAGGGAGGAAGAAAAGCACCATCCATAAACCAAATGAAAACATAAAAGGTAGCCACACCACAGAAAGTCAAAACATATCCAAGGCAAACATCCAGTCTTAATCTTTTTTATTAAAACGTGAACAAAAACAAATCAGCCAATAGGGTGAGATACTTTCACTTTCTCCAATGCACACAACTTGTTTCATGAAATTTCTTGCATTAAGTGGCATTATCTTCACGTTGATACTAATGAAGTAATCCACCTACTTCAAGATATCATCTCTTGTTTCAAGAAAAATACTGAAGCAGATTGCAAGACTCAAAACTAAATGATTGTTAAGAAGGATATGTTTTGCAGTTCAGTCAAAACAATCCCAGATCAGGTGTTTAAGAAAGGAGTGGGTGTAGATGACGACGTAGAAAACAATTATATGTATTATAACATGTACATAAATTCTGCAAACCTGTCAAGCAAAACTAAATAAGAGATCCTAAATAGACCAAGGGGGGAAGTTAGTGTCAGTCATTTAAAGGTTCATGGAGTAAATTCTTCAGATTACTGTAGTTAGTTAGTTGCAGTGTACTGATTAACTATTCCAGCGGCCGCAAAGTAAAAGCAGATATAGGCTAACAGTCAAAAGTTTAACTACATGTTGCCCTTTGAAAAGGTAGGTGTGTGAGTGTGTGTGTGTGTGTGTAGGTGTGTGTGTGTGCATGTGTAAAACTTACGCAATCCTCTGAACACATCCCCCTCTGCATCTGCAAGGGTCTTGCCCTGTTCCAAGGTGATTGACTTGGCCAGTTCTTTCTGAAAAAACAAGGCAATCCTTATATCAGTCCTCCATTTTCAACTATATATTTAACATAACCCGAACTAGAGAGTCAGCACCAAAAGAAAACAACGGTCTATGAACCAGTGTGGTCAGTCAGTCTATGAAAACAGAGTCAAAGTAAAGATAAAGTAAAGAGTGGCTTTACTTTGAAAGACAAAGTAATGCTAGAAAGGTGTCAAATACAGTATGAAGTGCTGAATCTGAAGATGCAACAAAAAGGTAGATGGGCAAGTGACCAGCTATAATAAACAAAATCAACAAAGTGACAAAGCTGAAAAGATCATTTTACACTGTACTACAAGCTGTTGCACCTTTCACACTGCGAGCCCTTGACTTACAATGTTGTCCTTGATAAGCTGCTGATAGCGCAGAAAGATCTGCTGGCGGGTCAAGATGGAGGTCTCAGACCAGGACTGGAAGGCCCTGGAGCAGGAGTCCACAGCAGACAGCATCTCCTCCTGGGTGGCCTTGGGGACACGGGCGATCACCTCGTTGGTGGCCTACAGCGGAGGAAAAGATTACATCAGAAGGAGTATGTTTACAACATAAAGATAGATTTTTTTTAGTTCAGTAAAAACGAGATAAAAATGAGTAACGAGTAAAAACAGGTAAACCCTAGCAGATGTTCAACTGAGTTTATGATTCTGAGGTGTGAGGTGAAAAAAACAGACTTTCCTCAACTGACAGTTTTTTGAAGGACACAGTTACATGACATTAACACTTTAAATAATGTTTTTTATTCTGGGGAACACATTCACTTTTCACTGACTAATTACATAACAGAGGGTTGTGTGAAGCTGTTCAAACCACAAAACCAATCTTTCCACATGGGATTAAGCGGCTGTGGAGAAACCAGTTTGCACTAATAAGCAGTCAGTAGACTCTGCTGCTCTGAGTCATATAACTAACCCAACTACATACAGACATTCCCAAAGTTAGTGCTCTGTTCAGCAGCCTAGGCCAGGTGAAATACTTACAGGATTGTGAATATCCAGCCATTCTGAACTCTTGGATTCAACAAACTTCCCGTCAATGAACAGCTTGGTGGTGGGCTGTGAGGAGAGATGTTACATCACACCTGAGTCTTTTCATCAGGTGAATTATCCATGTATAACACCTAATGTCAGGTGTAATAGCAGGCTGACACTGATATCAGGAAACCTTCATCAACTCACCACTGAGGAGGAGTAGCACATGCGGCCAACCTGAAGTGGGACCTGTGAAGGAAGTCCAGCAGGTGCTTTGAATGCATCAAATAATAATAAAAATGATCCATAACTACAAAAAGCCGACCTTAATGGTAGGTTTCCTTCCTAAATACCAACAACCAACTGCTTCCAGTTTCAGCCAGATCGTACAAGATTAATGTGCCACTATGAAGCAGATAGAGCGGATGAAAGGGGACAAAGTCAAGCCTGCAGGAGGCTTGGAGTCTGAATGTTGTTCAGCTGGTTGGTGCACAGGGAGAGATTAGCAAAAAGTGATAAAACAGAAGTAGTGGCACACACAGAACAGGTGACACAGGCTATTTGTTTCATATAATACTGTACAAGTCAGCTATTATAAAAGCCTACAGTCTGCTGATACAACATGCACCGAAATCCCTCTAACCAGAGGAAACAAATGGAGTTAATCCCATCTGTAAATGAGTCTGTATCACAGTCCAGACATCCATCCTGCTGCACATGACGCCTGGCAGTTTATAAACATTGTGAACTGTCAAAAGCTGTTAGCGTCATTTGCAACTGAGGCGAGTTGTAACTGTTTTTCACTCTTACCCTTTTCTTCAACAGTGATCTCATTGCTGTCGTCGCCATGATGGAAAGGTGATTTTATGTACTTGATGTTGTCCGAAAGTACACCCCAAGCCCACAGGTAGGACTGCTGCCAGCAGATAGCTCCACTATTTCACTTCAGCAGGAGAAATATAGGCGTGGGCGGGGCCTAAGGAAAAAGGTGGCTTGCTATTTGCTCCATGTGAGCACTCCTATAAATACTGCAGTCTGATTGGCTACATGTGGATGTGGACTGTCCACTCGCTAGTTGAGATTTCAGGAAATCCCGCCTTAGTTATGAAAACCGACTAACCATTGGATAAAAAGCAGTTAGCCAGTCTTGCATTAACTGGCTGGCCGTTATGCAACCTGGATCTGACCCATGGAGGCTGAACTGTGATCTAAAGCAATGTTTGTTGTTAACGGGCAGAGCTAGCTTTATTAAGACTGGGAGTATAACCTTCAAGGTTTACATATCAAATCGTTCACCCGTCGTAGAGGACAGGGATTAGGAAATGGGGCACTGCTGTGAAACGTGCAGGATATAATCGACGACATTTTGCAACAATAGCAATCTATAAAGTTTATCCTCAAAATAAAAGTGAAACGTTGTCACATCCACTACAATGCACTTGTCCTTTGCTTGCCTCGCCAAGGTACTGTAATATCACTATTATTTACAGTGTGTGCTCTAGCCCGCTAATGTGAACCATATGAAGCCCTGATTGTGCTTAGTCATGGACCAAAGAGTAGGTAGGAGGGATTTTAGGAACTCATCCTATTGGCCGCTGGATGATGAGACTTTGAGGCAGCTCTCTAGAAAAACTATTTGCAATAGTTTACTCACTGTAGTTGAACGCATGATTGTCTAACTATGGCAACCCCAAACAAGGTGAACCAGTAGAAACCATAAAGTTAGATTTGTTAAGAGAAAGAGAAGAGAAAATGTGATTTTCAAATACACTAATTTTTTTTTTTTTTTTTTTTGCTTTCTATTTAGCCTGTTCTTCACGGATACTTCAGAAGCTCCTGCTCCTGGAGGGTTCGCATTGGTAAGTCATGCCACGGGATTTGTCTGCTTATTTGTTTGTTACTTCGATTATTTTTTGCCAACATGATAATAATTAACATCTTGTGCACCAGCTTTTGCTCTTAAAGGTATTGAATATGACCAAGTTCCAGTCCATCTGATCAAAGATGGAGGTCAGCAGGTACAGTAGATACAGATTCATAGGATCAATATTATTGTATTATACTGTACATACTGTAACAGATGAGACATGTTTAGCACTGTATGGTAGCATCCTTTGTGTAAAGCAATATAGGCCAAGAAACTGCATCATTGCACCATCATGAAATAAAATATGAAAAACAGTGTTAGTAGCAACTGTTGTCTTATATGAATATTGGATGGATACAGATAAAAATAAATTAAAAATACATAAAAAAAATAAATAACTGGAGGAGTCTTATGAAGTTTCTTTGTGTACTCAAGCTTACAGACCAGTACAAGGCATTAAACCCAATGCAACAAGTGCCTGCAGTCCAAATTGATGGCATCACCCTGTCTCAGTCAGTGAGTTCCCTAACTCCTCGCCTGTTTCATCCGAAAAAAAACATTTAACTATGTAGTTAAGTGGAAGAGTGAAGTAAAAACATGCCATTTGCTCACACAGCTGGCAGTGATCCAGTACATCGAGGAGACCAGGCCAGGACCTCGGCTTCTTCCTGCAGACCCAAAGAAACGAGCCCAGGTTCGGATGATATGTGACCTCATCGCCTCTGGGATACAGCCTCTACAGGTGAGCACAGCACAGCAAATCCAAAATGACTCAAACTGAAGCAGGCAGTTCACCCATATATTTCTACTTTGGTTCACAAAATCCAGACTAACAGATTAGAGTTGAAGGTAGTTTATTTCCAAAAGATTAGCTCAGACATTACATGGTCAAATTATACGATCACCTAACATCACAACACTGCCGTTCCTGACATTGAATTCACTCATTCCTGATTGTTTCAGAATTTGCATGTGATCCAGAAGATAGGAGCAGAGAAGGTGCAGTGGGCGCAGCATTTTATTCAACGTGGCTTTCAAGGTTTGTGGAGACCGGACTCTACGACTTTACATCCAGAATTATTCTAACAGTTCCTCAGACATCATTTACAACTTTAATCACGTCAACCTTTTGTCCTTTTCCAGCTCTAGAACCCATTCTGAAGGAAACAGCAGGGAAATACTGCGTAGGGGACGAGGTAAGAGGATGTTCATCACATTAGGGCATGGGGACAGTGTGATGCATAGCAGATCAAGACTTTTCACCTAATAACCAAGTGATTACCTCTTAGATATCTATGGCTGACATCTGTCTGGTCCCTCAAGTCTACAATGCAGAGAGGTATGTGATCAGTCATTCAATAACAACTGCAACATAAATACCCAAATACTATTAGTTTTTATTTTTGCTAAAAACAGTTTTTAAAATGGATCCTATGGCATTCATAGGAATTACTTATGACATCTGGTATTTTTTCCTCATTTAGATATTTGATGTCAATTATTTCTCCAAGACAAGAATGGCACAGGACTTGCATGTCAAAGACACTTACTGTATGTAATCACATTGATCCCTATAGAAAAAAGCCTGACTCCTCTATGAATTTCAAATCCCTAACAGGTTCAAAGTGGATGTCGGGCAATATCCAACCATCAAAAGGCTGAATGAAACCTTACTGGAGATTGAGGCTTTCAAAGTGAGCCACCCGTCCTGCCAACCAGACACACCTGCTGATATTCAGCCGTAGGATGATGATTCAGCATTAGAGACAGTAACGCCACTTTGTACATTCCTCAATAAAGTGCTTTGATAGTAATCCTGTTTCAATATCCTTACTTTAAATAACTGGGTTAAAAACAATTTATTATAATTTTGATATTAATTTTGAGTTTGACTTTATTCATTTTACCCAATCCAGGACTTCCTCCACATACATGTGTCAAAACAGCTTAATGTCTTTTCATACAGTGATCTGTGGGGAAAAAGTAATGGATATAAACATAGTGGATAAGCATGCTGATCAGAGACTTACTGTGCAAAGTGCAAAACCCCTCAACCCATTGTTTGCAGCATATATGTGGAGGAAGTAGGCACGGTTATCAGAAATTAGAAAGGAAAAAGAAAGCATCTATAAATAAGATCAAGTTCAACTGGCCCTCCATTGCTAAGGAATATATAAACCCCACTCATATATTGTGAGTTTAATTCCCTTTAGAGCCAATTAAGGCTAGTGTGCAGAATTCAGCAGTCACAATAAAAACAAATATAATGAAGTATCGATAACTCTTAAGTAGAAGAACCACAATTATAAACAAACAAATGGAGATGCCAGCATTTTTCTGTCACATCATCAGGTCGGTTCACAGCATATAAGAGTCCATCAGAGATTCTCCTTTAGGTCTCGTCTGTCACTTATCACCAGGGATTTCCACTTTGCACTTGAACGTGTCGTTGTAGAAGCTACCGGAGCAGTCTGATCCACCAAACACCAGCAGTGTGCACTGGGTACTGACATGTTCACCCCGCTTTTGCTTCTCAGCGTCCGTAAGCATGGAATAGCCCAAATGTATGATGCTGTGTCCGGCACGAGGCTTGGAGCAAAGCAGAGGAGACGACACCGAACTCCACATACTGGTGTCTGAGGAGAAACCGAGGCAGGAATCTTCACTGCACAAAACATTAAGACTTACTACACAACAAACAGGACGACTCAGAAGATAAATTCCTATGTCTTTGTGATAGTACCAAGCACATCAAAAAAATAACAATTAAGGTCCAATCTGGATTGCACTTACAAAAGAGTCATTTGAATTCTTATTCACTATACACAGATGCAAGTGGCACAAATGACAGAAAAGCAACAGTACTCACCAACATTGAAGATGTGTACGTCCTGCAGGGCTCCAATGGCACTGCAGCCTCCACTGATCAACATCCTGTTGGCTGAAACTGGGAGCGCTGCGTGGAACCTGTCCGGACACAGGCAACTGTCAAATTATTGTTCTAAAAAAAGAAATGAAATCAGAATGCAATCACTCGCTCGTTTTTATTACCCAGTGTTGAGCAATAAATATGAAACCAACAATCTATGCAGAAAGACGGCATCATTTTGCCACTACACTGATATTTTGCATGTCAAAAAAACACATTAATGCAAGTAGATAAGTCTCTCCAAGACACCAAAAATACTAAAAGCAGATGGCCACAGCCATGACATTTTTCAAGGTTGAACAGTCATGCACTCACCCTCGAGGCAGCGGTGGCATGTTCTCACTTTTCACAGCTGCGTACTCCATGAATCCTTCGCTCAATAAGGAAAATTACATTTTTAGTCCAAAGCTGAAGGAGACTAAAATCCAAAATGATTGCCCAACGCACCCAATGAATCTCCATCTCACCCAGATCTAGAATGTGGAGGTCGTTGAGATAGGTTGCAGTCTTCCGGCCGCCAAATATTAGCAACCTGTCTGACAGCAGTGTGGTCGAGTGCCTGTTTCATACAACCAAACACAAGTATGGATTTAATGCTCCTTGAAGAGTTCATTTAACAGAAGCATTTGAGTAACACTAAATCTATTGTAATCTTGTAGTTTTAACAGAATCATCAAAACAACACTGACCCAAACCGAGGCAGAGGTTTGTCCCCCTCCACGATGGGCTGGTACCAGAGTGCAAACTCTGGGTTGAAGATGTACAGAGCATTACTGCAGGCTTTATCCCCAGGATGACGGCTTGGCTGAACTCCGCCAAACACAAAAAGCTCTTTCTTGTAAAAGACTGCTGAGTGATACGCCAAAGTTGGAACATTTCCTCTTGCCTAAAGGGGGTTTATCCACAAAAAAACAACAAGTGTTTCCTATACCCTCTGCTCAAGCAACTGAAAATGAAGAGCGAGCTAGAACACGTTTGTAACTTGCAACAAACCCACAGTGACAAGCTTCCACTTCCAGGTCAGGGTATTGAGAATGTAGAGCTCACTGTAGCGCTGACCCTCCCTCAGGCCGCCGTACACGAAGACCGCCTTCGAGTCCGGGTCATAGGTGGCAGAGTGGCCGCGGGCACAAGGTGGCGTGGGTCCCAAGGTAGAGGTGTTCATGGGGAACCAGAAGTCATTGTCTGGGGAGAATTAAAAAAACCTACAGTATGTGTAACTGAATGTATTAACACGTGCAGTTGCCATAAAATAATGCGTTCAGTGGCCAAATGTGCATATATTTGAGAGCTTCCTAGTTCGTCTTCATTACTTTTCAGACCTGTCCTTTGGTGTAAAGCGCTTTAATATGGGGGTGTTCATAAACTAAATGATGAATGATGTCATCCAAGGAGCTGACATGCTTTATGAACATGGTCGATTGGACATGGGCCCAAATTACAGATAAAATGGCAAAATCAACTGACCTAACTCCAGCTTCCACAGGGAGTCCTTGCAGTAGTTTTGATCTGATGTTTCCCCTCCAATCACAATGGCTGTATCAGGGTCACTCAGACACATGGTATGGCTCCAGCGCTTTGACGGGCACACTGAAAGTCAGTCAGCACAAATTTTCCTTAAAACAACCTTCTGCATTTAGATGTGACCACAGTGATTGTAATGTTTTTACAAAAAGCGTGGTTCACTCTCTGACCCGCTCTGCATTGGCTCTTTATCTGCACAGTCTTTTCCTCTTGGCTGTTCATCCTCGACATCATTATTTTCTTGGGGCTTGAAGCTTGGACCATGTCTTCAGTAAGACTGTCCATATCCTCTGAACTCCATGTGAGGTGGCCCCTCTTACCAATAACTGTCCGCCTGGGTGTCTTATCCTTTAAATGGTACAAAGGATAACATTACAGAATCAGTTACTCACCCCACATGCCAACATTAACATTAGGATTCTTTGGCACAACTCTTACCGTGGGCCAAACAGGGGCTTTATTTTCTAGCGTGGAGTTATGCGTTTCAGTCTTATCAGCTTGGAGCTCAGCATAGCAAACACTATCTCCACAGTGTGAGGAGTTGGGAGTTATCTACAAGGTGGGACGTTTCAAATAAAAGTATGAATTATGACACGTTTGCAATAGCCTTGCAACAAGATTGCAGATTACTGTCAAATCAATTTTAACCCTAATTATCTCACCTTTTCACTTTCAGCACTTTGGTGTAATGTGTGGGAGAGATCAGCGGTGCTGTGCTGTTGTGGGAACAGACGTTTCCTTTGCACTAGTGGAGTGCTGCTGATGAAACTGGCTTTATCCTGTGGCTGGTCAATCACAAATCATTTCAAGAAACAGAACTGTACGGTGCGATCATAGAGGCCCATGGGACGTGCCTTGTAACCAGGGAGGCAGTGGAGGCTAAACCCTCCAAAACTCAGATTACCCAACTTTTTATTTGCAGGACAGTTTAAATGATATAAATTCATAGTATAAATAATAGTAAGTAGTGTCAAACTGATGCAAGTTATATAGAATTAGATGGGTTAGACAGAATGCTTCTCTGAAAATAGAATTGATTTTTAAATATTTGTGGTTTGTTTTCCTTACGATGATCACTAACTGGAGGTCATAGTTGGCCCCCCTTTTTATTTACCGCTACATCACTGCTTGTAACTGAGAATGAGCCCATACCTCTCCACACATTGTGAGCAAAATCTTGCCATACACTCCTCTCCTTCCTTTCTCTGCTGCCACTGTGACAATGTCAGAGCTCCAGTCTCCCTCCCAGGTGAGGCACCTGCAATGCAAGCATGCAAAGTAAATTATGCCATTAGACTGAAGTTTATGTTGAAGGTGTGGAGGCCAGCTGACACCCAGACATACCTTGTTTGAGTTGACAGAGTGCCAATTCTCTGGGCCTTTACCTCTTCACTGACCAGGACCTCGACTGAGATTGTCGTCTCACTGCATTTCCATTCTCCAAGACCAAAGATTATCAGCTGTGTAGGTAGAGGCAGTGGGATGTGGACTTGAAAGCACCTTCGGTTGGATTTGCTACAGGGAGGGGAGACCCGGATAATGTGTTTGAATTGGCTGTGCCGCAATGGGCCAGTCTCATAATGTAGCCTTCTATATGTGGGTTTGCAAAAAGGCCTACCTCATGAACTGACGGGGAGCGTCACGTAGGGACCAAAGGACGTAAAAATTCAACCTCCCCATGTCGTTTCAGGGTGACGGACGACTCTATTCAACACGACCCCACCGAGCGCAATGGCACAAACGCCCTCGCCAACGTTTGCGAGCGTGCGAAGATAAGTTTTGTAAAACCTAGTAGTTCCGGTGCTCACTTCTGATTGGCTGAGCCGCGTTCGAGGCCGCGCACTTGTGACCACAGATAATATTAATGCGCTAACTGAAAATCACCAGTCACGTTTGCACCCGTGTGGCTTTGTTTAGCTACTGTTTAACAGCTGTATTGCTTGGCTGGAGAATAACATATAATTACTGCTGAATGGACTGGAAATAAAAGCTGTATTTAACCTTTGCCCTCTCTTTTATAACAATGAGGTTTCTGTCATTTAATAAAAGCAAAAGGCCAAGCACGGAGACTCGTGGATTTCTACTTAATTAATGGCTGCACCACCTGCAAACCACATAAAGTCGAAGGCCTTTTCTGGCTATTACACAGGATCCCACTGACTACAAAAGTAGATAGAGAAACTGTGGGCTAAATGTGAATCATTAGAAAGAGTTAATTTAAATAGCGGATGTCACTATTCACTCAGCCATTTATTTCTATGGGAAGAATCACAAATCAAAGATGAATATCCGAAAAACTATCATCAAAAAGTAAAGCACATCCACAGATCTCCTAGTATCCAAACATTTTAAAGTTGGGAAGCTTAAAGTATGTAGCCTAGTAGTTGTAGTCCAAGGTTTTGGAGAGAATAATAAAGACACAATGGGAATTGTGCGTGCCAGCTAAATATGCACATCATGTACGAGTAAAACATCAGTATCACTAGATGCAATTCTGGTCTCTCTAACTGGCCTTTGGGGAGAGCTGAAAATGAAACCCGGTTTCATCACCACCTCTGTAACAATTACATCAATCCCCCAATGTCACAATTTAATGGAAACACATGGGACCATCCTCAAGCTCTTTCTAATCCTGGATCACTGCTGAGACCGTTATCAAATGATGGAGTCTCAGATGAAATGGACAGATTTGACTGAGACTCTCCCTGCACCAGCAGTCTTAATGATATCCCTAACGTTTAGCATGTTGTACCGCCCAGCTGCTGTACAACAATTTCCACACTATCATCTACCATTCACGGTGATCATGAGATGGATACAAATCCCAAATTAATCTACACAGTAACGCAGAGAAAACTACACAATCTTCTCTTTATTGTGGAATACAAATCTCAGGAACAAATTTGAACATAACTTAAAAGTACAGTACAGCAAACATGGGACGCTTTAAATCAGTTGCTTTATATATTGTATACGGCATTAGCAGCAAACTCTGTGATATCTTTGGGAACATGCACACCACAAGTCAATGTGGTAAAAGCATTGATTTTAGAAACAGGATGGAAAAGGGATATTCAATACAATCAAATTCAGGGTGTTACGAAAGTATGCCCGACACAATGAGGATATACAAAAACAAACACATAGCAACCTTCACTCACAAAGATCTGTGCACAAATTACATTTAGATGAAACATTATGATTGACACACCCACCTCCTGTGGTTAACCTCTGAAGCAACTCCTTCCTCACAACCAACAAACTAAATGGGGACATGGCAAATGTAAATATTGAATCTATATTACATAATAAGAGCTTTATGTGATAAGGGATGGCTTTTATTTGTGCCATAAAAAACACACTGTTGACCACTCTGGATGACTGTTACCATTTGGTTTGGTACATTCAATATTCTCACAACCCTTTAACTTAAATCTTCTAATAACACACCACAGTGACAGTACAGACATAAACAGAAGACATATCGCTGTGCACAGTATTTGTATCAGATGATTATATTTTAGAGTAGCATGTGAAAAAAGTAAAACGTTTCATCAGAAAGCAGTAGGGTAAATACAAGTCACAATAACAAAGCAATGTAGCAATCATAATCATAAAAGGTGCACACACAATACGAAAAACCTCCCATTTCTTTAGAGCACTGCTGATTAAGCACCTGGCCTGGCAAAGCGTATTTTGTGCAGGTGTTCCCTGATCACTGCTACCATAGAAATGTTACGGTTGAGGACAATATATATTTTATGACGGGCACTTTGCCTAATTGCACAGTACATATATGGGAGCATGGCACATATGCAAGGCTTCTTAAAATATCTATCAGTAAGACATCGGAGCAAATGTTGCACTGAAAATTCTCTGACTTTATAAATTGAACATGTGGCCTTATGGCAACACAAGCTGATAGTGACAAAAATAGATATGCCTATAGTTAACCATTACATATTATAACTTCTTTTTACCAAGTATGGAATCAAAAATAGTTCATAGTTCTTGGGAGTAATAGTCTCATAGATCATACATTCATAGACAACAATAAATTGGATTCTCAGGCACTATAATATACTCTGTAGTACAGAGTTTTATTTCGCCAAAGTGAGTAGGAGTTATCAAACTTCAGGAGATAAGTGCCTTCACCTGGAAATTCATGGCTCCCCCCATGAACTGACAAGTGGCTGTCTTGACGGTACACAGGTAAGATTTCACCCAGGTTTGAGTTGGTCAAAGTTTTGGAGCCCTTCTCGACATCTCCGCTGCTGACGGGTCCTGCAACAGACAGCACATGCGCCACAAAGTCAACAAACTGCCTGACAGCCACGCTGGAGGCAAACACAGTATTACATTGTTAGATAGATACAGAATGAAGTGTTAATGACTTTTGTTAGTGACTTGAATCTTTTCAAAAGAATGTTTTTTAAGAGTCTCCAGTAGAAGAGTTTAATAACACACCCAATCAGAGGTCAAGTGGTAACTAAATTTAGGCTATTTCAAATACTAAATTACAACCCTGACCTTCCAGTTCCTCCTCTTCATCTTCATCATCACTCGATTCACTGATGTGCACCGTGATAGACCGGCTGGTGACAGGAGTCCAGTCAAAATATATGCCGAAGCCAATGTCATAACCGTCTGTAGTGAACTCCCAGCACACGCGTTTGCCCTCAGGGACAGTGGGCACATGAACTGTCATAATATCGCCTCGGTACACCGTCACCACACTGTCCTTCTCCATACGAAGCTTCGCCTTCAGCTCCTTCAGTGTAGCAGATGTCCAAGTTGTTGGAGGCTTGAGAGGCGGCATTTGGGCTGGAGGAACAAATCAGGAAGAGCAAATGGCAGTGTGTCCACAAAGAGCATAATGCCAACTTTTATATTTACTTATCTGGATTAAGCAAGCACTGCCAAATGGAATATTTATCTTGTCCAGAGCAGGTGATTCATTATTACGATTACATCTATTCAAAACAGATGTAAAATCTGAATCAAAATTATAAATATAACAAAGCGCTAACTGTGGTGGCATTATGCAGCAGGCTCTCACCTTTTATCTCACTGGAGAGCTGACAGTTCCCAGCAGTGCTGTTCTCCTCAGCTCCTTCCCCCAGGGCTTGCTCAGTGGGAGCCTCTTGATTACCCTGAAAACACACACACACACACACACACACACACACACAAACACACACACACACACACACACACACACACACACACACACACACACACACACACACGACAGATTGTATAGTTATAGATAAATCAAATTTGGTTATAGTGCCCTGTTTATCGCGGTTGATTGACTGCTCAACTGACATAATTAAATAGCTGTATTAATTACCTCAACATGTTGCCTTGAATCCTCAGTGGTTCCCTCCATGCTGGGCTGGTCGATGGGATGGCTTAAACTCTGTGAAAGATCTGTATTCTGGAGCCTGTAATGCAGATAGTATAAATGCGACAATTAGCACGAGGAGCAATAAATCCTAATCATTTATTGCATGATGTTGTTATGAGAGAATAAGCAAAAGTATTACTAGCGATGCATTTTCTATTCCACACAAGTCCTGCACGTAGGTAAACTAGATCTTTTAGCAGCAACAGGTTACCTGTCTAGTGGTCTGTTCTCGCAGTGTTTGGATGTTATTCCAGGGAAAGATGAGAAAGACAGGGATGACAACCTTGACTGGAGTTCAGATGTAGCATCTAATCTCTCCATGGCTATAAAGACAAGATAAACACCTCAGTGTGCATGCCAGAAAAACATGAATCCCCGCCCCTCTCAACGACAACCAGAGACAGAGAGACGGTGGAGGACAACCTTTTTCTGATACAACCAAACAGCCAATCCAGGTAACAACACTGGCAACTGGCTTCCTTGTATCGACAAAACAAATCACGTTTGGAACATGTTACCCACACACCACAGATTGGTGACCAACAAATGTCACGTAGTTAGAAGCCAGACGTGTGTCTGTGTGTGTCGGTTGTCTTGGGGTCTGAATGCATTAGCTCCATCGTCGTAAACTGACGTTAGCTTGTAGCAGTATGTAGCTACAGCAGCTAGCTCGCAAAAAAGTGTAACCGAAGCTACGGACACATGGAGTACAAACTTACCACAATGTAACGTTGACAATCGTATGATTTGATATTTGAATCCAACTTAGACCACAAGGAAATGCGCTTCCATATTACTGCAGTCATGCGACGAATCTTTCCACTGACTGTGCTGCTGCCTGGCAGGAAAAAACAGACCCGAGATTTTCAAACTTCCGTATTTTCTCGAATGTTGACGAAATTCCACGAATCTGTGTCGGAGATAATGTGCCGCTCAATCAAGTTGGTATGCAGTTAGGTTGTGAAGGGCGAGGGCGTCCTCTAGTTAAGATATTGGATAACCAGCGAACTGTATGGTGTCAAAACAGAGCCACAGCACATCACGAGAAAGACTGAAAAGTCACCATTAACAGCTCGCGTGCCCAGAATCATGTGCACATCTTCCCATTCAAACGCCTTTTTTTTTTTTTTACATAGTTTTTATTTCATTTTTCCCCCCCTTTTCAAGCGACTAAACTAAGCATGATGGACAACCTTGAAATAGGACATGGGTTTTACATTAGAGTATGGTTTGATGTATGAATTAATTTTTTTCAGTCTCATTTCACTGAAGTGGTTCCCCCAGTAGTGATTTGTATGCTGCAGAGATGCAATGCTGCATAGATTTACTTCTTGATACAAAGCGTGACAGTGGTGTCTCCTTGGTCTGGGCATCGATCAGAGTAATCCAGGGGAAAGGCCTTTATGAAATGAAAAAAGAAATAAGAGGACATTTTTACTGTAATGTTTAAATATCACACAAGCATGCAAACGAGTGTTCTTCCTTAATCTCTCCTTGTATGTCAGAGTTTTGCTCTACTACTGTGACACTATCATTCATGTCCCAGAAACCCAGAAAAGGTTAATAAAACAATATTTCCTTTTGCACTTACACTGGTAAAATTAGGTTAAACATCATGAGGAGCAAGATACCAATTCTTCAGCTATTGTACTCACTCATCTGGAGCCAGGGCAGACGCATACGATGAACTGACATAACTCTGTGTGTTGAATTGCACAGTGTGTGGCCCTTTCAGCTGGAAGAGGGTGTTGATCAGAGACAGAGCCTCACCGGATCCCAGACTGGCAGAGGTGCAGATATTCAGGAGGCTGTACAACACTGCGTACACCCACTTCAGATCCAGAGAAATGCCACCTATGAGATTCACAAGTCAGCTTAAATAGTTGAAAAGGAATACCACTAAATTTAATAAGGTGGACTTGATCCCACGCAGGAAAGGGAGCCGAAATCATGAAAGCAGAGTTTGTGCTACCGCTGTACACCAGTGATTCCCTGGAGATGAAGATACATTTTCTGCTTCAGAACGGTAAAAGCTCAAACAGATATTCTCTACAAAGTCAGTCTCTCATTCATTGTCAGTGAAGTAGTTGCAGGCAGTATATCTTGGTGCTATCATAGATTAGAATCAAGGTTCTCTTATTTCCATATTTGGGACAGTTGCTCATGTTCACAAATGTTGATTAAAGTGTGCTTGGTTATGGGAATACCATATGCAAATTCACTGTTTGTGGTGTTCCCCAATGACAACTTGAGTTCTAATGTAAACTTTAAGAAAGAATTGGAAGTGAGAGCAGTCTACAATCATGAGAAGTGACGTACCGCTCATTACAAGAGGACAAGATGCCTCTATCAACAAAGGGTCTTTCAAAGCCGCGGTCACATGACTGCGGGACAGCCACACATCTGCAGTGTCACAAGCAACAAAGTCATACTGCGGTTTGAGAATGAAGTTGTGTCCAAGAAGCTGTGCTAATCTGAAAGAGAAGATCAGAAGAGAATGATTGAGTGAGTGAAAATTAACAATAGTGTGCGTATGTGTGTGTGTTGTGTGTGTGTGTGTGTGTGTGTGTACGTGGGGTAGTACCTGGTGACAGGCACAGCAGAGATGAAGCTGTACACCAGACAGTGCTGTGGCAGGTGGGAGTGCAGATCAGCACAGACTTTGGGGAGGTGTGAGGGCAGACAGCAGAGGAACAGGACGTCTGCCCATGCTGCCAGTCTGCCATTGTCAAAGTAACATTCAACCCCCCTCTGTGCGAACTCCACTGAAATGAGGAAACAAGGGGAAAAACACATGGATGGGATATCCCGTAGCATTAGGTTTTGAGTATACAAGTAGGCAGCAGGCTATACACACTGCAATTTAGTGAAATCAACACATTTTATCATTAAAACTCAATGTATATAGATGTGTTTGTCAATTTCAACTTACTAGTTAGTTACAAGACAGAGAAAATAACACTGGAATGCAGTTTATCAATCAGTGGATAATAAACACATAAGTGCCTTAATATTTTTTTCAGTGTACCTGCAGTTTCTGGTCTTCTGGTGGAGATCTTAATGTGTGATGGTTTTATACCAGTCTTTTCAAGGAGGGAGAGGAGCAACTGCTTGCCGATGTGACCCATCCCAAGTATCCCCACGCACAGGTCATTGTCTTTGTCTGATGCCAGTGAATCTCTGTTTGCAGTATGTCTTTTGATGATCTCTCTAAATATAGATGATGTATATCAATTAGTATGATTTAAATAAAAATACCATAAAGTCACCATAATCTCACTCCTGAGTATCACAGACCACACACTTTTCATTAGGGATGTTAGCAGCCGAATTGAATTACCTCAATGACTGAGCAAGTTTGCACATAAAAGCTGCGTGCGCGCACCCGCAAATAGTCAATCCAGCGGAACGTGCACGAAGGCATAGGAGTTGTTTTTCATCCTCAGTCAGTCCACACTCAAAAGCAAGAGTGGTCAGATCAGCAGTTAAATCCGACATCACCTGAAAGTTACAAAGGTAGTTATATTCGCAGTATGTGGCCTGCGGCACTTTTGCACCAGAGCAACTATTAGAAAACTGTTTTTGACTTTATATTTTAACGAAGCAATCTACAGACCAGACATTGTGGTTCCCGTCTTCTTATGTTTCCATGGCAACGACTTGACAAGAACAAGTCCCGATTTCAAAATAAAGGTCATGACAAGCCCTGCGTCGTTTTCAGTTTCAGAATAATATAAAGTAGCAAAACAAAAACTATATTTCATTGAATTAAACTGAATTAAAATAAAATATTCTTTTAAAAAAAATACCCCTTTTTATCGCTCTTTGTATAGCCCTAATCAAATTGTCCAAATCAAAAACGGAATCACTAAACCCATAGCCTATACATGACAACTTGGAAGACTATAATCTGAAAGGTTTTTTTTGCTAAAAATCTGTGTTTACACAGCAGAAATAAGGCCTCTCTTGTAACATATAGAAATACCAAAAGTTTTGTAACCCATCACATTCTAGATAGGCAAAGACCAACTTCGACCACACTCTGTTGAGGTGGACTGAACACTTTTTATTTCCCTTTTAATAACATTTCATGCTTTTAATACAAATTCCGAAAATCAACTGTACACTTATGTACAATAAACAGTATTCTTAATTTCCACATGGACAAGGAAATGAGCAAATTGAAAGACTGCGGATCACATCACGCCAAATATCAATATCAAACATACACTTAAAAAAAATCATATGAGCATATTAAGACTTTGGTTAAAGGTCTTAAGCAGATGCAGTTTCTTGTAGGAGTTTGGGTCAACAATTCCAAAATATGAGTGGCAGACTGACAGGAAAAAGAAAGAATAAAACAATTGCAACTTTTTAAAATAAAAAATCAGCTTTCAAAATAGCAGCTGTCATGAAAATTATACTTAAGCCTTCAACATTGATTACAACCCACAATAAAATTGTGAAACTTGAGAACAAATTTGGGTCTTTTTCCCCATCTATCATTCATGTGGGCAAGCAACCTTCAAGTCACTTAAAAGTGCTGATTATAGACCTACAAAACTTGAACACATTCAGGCTCTATACTTATTGTCTTACATTTGCATGAAATTTTACACATTAGGTATATTTACAGTAAGTAACAAGGCCCACATACATTTCATTATATAAATTAAGCGTCATTACACCTAAGATATTAGTGCTTGTTGACACCAAGTAGGATAAGAGAATGTTGAATGACTAACCACAGCCAAGTTGTAAACAGAGCTGTTTCAAAATGAAGAAATGCGTGTACCTCATGAGACAACATCCTACTCTTTCCTCATCGTTATGCTTTAACATTTAAAATGCCAGTTCTATCCTGCAACAGAAAGTAATCCACGTCAAGATGATATGTGGCCCTGATCGGCATTAATTCCTCATAAAGTCCCTTTGATTAAACAAGTGTTGGATAATGCTGATAACCATGAAGGCACTGTGAGGGAAATGTGGGAACTGGTAAGCTGACACAAGCCGAATCACACTAGCTCAAATTGCCACAAATCCTATGAGATGAATATTATTTTATTTACACTGGGGCTGACTATCCAACTCGAGTAGTTTTACTTCAAAAATAATCTGAAGAAAGGGATTCTTTCAGTTTCTAAGACTTCGTGTCAGAAAAGTCTACGCTTGTCAAGTTCAATTTTATTGGCAGCTGATTCTGCACAATCACCGCTTCAGTTACTGGATGGCAATAAGGAATTACTCTTCCCCTTGCCTCCATTTCTGAGACTCCTCCTGGCGCGCATCAGGGTGAATCTGGTTCCTCATCCCGCCCAAGACATTGGAGGTGGCTTCAGTGGCCATGATGAGCGGCTTCACCACTGCGGGTGGCAGCTGTCGAAGAACCCCGCCCACCGCCCCGGTCATCCCACGCTGCTCATGCTCCCGGGTGGCTGTGTCGTAGATGGTCAGCGCAGTGTCGGTGATTCCCTGTAGACGCACACACCACACAATCTTTACTGACAACAAAAACAGTTCCTTTTAATCAATACCACCCTAGTGCAAGTATTGGCCATTTCAACTGGCAGTTTGTGTACCTCTTTCACCACAGTGTAGGCTTTGGCTACCCCTTCTCTCAGGTCCACGGGCTGGTGAGCCAATCCGTAATGAGAGAACCGTTTTATCCTCTTGGTGTCTCTCTCATCCGGCACCGGAGACACCATGTCATAGGCCGTCTCAGCTGCTGCCTGAAACAGACAGACAACACATTTGTTTGGTGCCTCATAAAAGCATTAGTAGTGAATTTAATCTTTAGCTGTTAGGCTATTTCTCACATCCAAATTGCAACTTGTTTAGTTGTAATGAAATGGCCAATTTACCTGGATGGTCCGCACCATACGGTTAGTGAGCTCCAGAGCAGCCATAGCAGTAGAGGTCCCGAAGGAGGCAGTGCCGCGCTGAAACCCGCGAACTATCCGGCCATCCTTCCGGTACTGCTCTATGGGGAGCCACACCAAGTCCCTGAATCCCTGGACTGAACGTAACATAGAAGAATTACTACAAAATCCATCTTAAGAATAGGGTTCAATTACCAGGATAAACAAATTATACTGAGACATAGTATATCTATGCAATCGTCAACTGCATATTGACCCAGCTTCACAGACACTGATTAAGCCTGTTCCTTTGCATTCAGTGGCAATCTTTGCTGAGGAAAAAATCTTTATCTGGGACTAGGCTGATTCCCATTCTATGAATCCAGTGCAATTAGTCAAAGCATTCATGGCTGACTTTTGTGAAGTGCTGATAAGTTTAGCAAGATTCATAAAACAGCAGCTCTATCTCACCATCATACTTGTGTGGATTGTTTTTCTGACAGTGATAGATCTGATAGATCTGATCGTGCCTGAAGCCTGTGATTTGGATTAAGAAAATGTATTCTACTCACCCAGCTGTACCAGAGAGTGAATGGGCCCCACTCCTCCCAACAGTCCTGGAAGCTGGTTTTTCTTTATGTCATTTAGCCACTCGTTTATTGCATAGGAGAACATCTTATCCACACCTAATAATCTGAAAGACAACCAAGTATTACTTTGCTAGGAAAAACAATTTGTTTTCTGTACAGTGAATTACACACTTGATAGTAATATATACCTTGGGTGTATAAAACAATCTTCACCATTACAGACTGACTCAGTGATATTAAATGACAACAAACCAGTCTAATACAATATTCCACTGAGATAAACATACCCTTGTCTATAGCACAATCGTCTCAGTTTCAGCTCTGAACAATTCAGCTGGGTCAGCCCCATTATGATCCCTGCGAATGTTCCCTGAAACAAAGCATCCATACAATCATTTATAAAGCACAAATAAAGACGGTGTTTGCTCTATTTTATCATAGCCCTCTTTGACCATATACCTGCTCCATTGAAACATGTTTCCCATGGTAGTCCAAGCGAATGGGAACCTCAGAAGTAAATCGAAACTCCCTGTTAGGAAACAGAGCAATTATCAAATACTGACAAGCAAATCAACGATTTGCTCAAGGGGGTTGGATCACACTTAGTTATTCAACACTGACCTAAAGAAGATGGGTTGATCTGTGAAGGAAGGAGCAGCAGCTTCATTTTCATAAGATTCCTCTCTGCCAGATGTGGAGAGACCATTTTGGCTGAATCGTCTCTGAGCAGGCACTGAGATAATCGGGGCCGGGTCCTGGCTGCTGCCAGCGTGCTTGGAGAAGCTGCAGGAGATCTCTGGGGCAGCTGGTTTCTTCATGGATACACAGAGAGCTGAAGACCAAACATGTCGTGAGAGCTGTTAATTTGTTTGTTTTTCACCAAATTATCTTGGAGTTTCAAGTAAATTGTGAATGAGCAGTTTTACCTTCCTGATCAGGCGGAGAGAACAACTCAACTTCAGCAGCAAGACTAGTAAAGAAGTCCTTCAAGAAAAACAGTGCATCCTTCAAACAGAAAAGAGGGGGCGGTCATTTTAGAAATGTTATGGTCAGTGCTGTAGAATGCTACTGAGGATGAGTGTGTGTCAGAAAAATCATCTGTATCAGAGTTTCTTACCTGATCGATGTTGAGGCGAAGAGGCATCAGGGAAACACGCAAACAGCACTCCTGGGGAGCTTGGCCTGCCTCTGGACACATGTGCAGCGCCTTAACTGTCAACTGAGAGAAAAAGCACACAAGGAGTTACACCAAGTCTAAACTTCCTGGGATTACTGCGACTGTGTTGCCTTCCTCACCATGTTAGAGTGGGCTTTGCGGGGCATTTCCTTGCTGGAGTACAAATAGAGAAACTTGTTCATCTGTGAGGTGGCCAGCCTGTCTCGAATCTCCAAGTCCTGCACAATGAACACCTGCCGGGACACTGGCTGGTCCACTGCCAACCCAGAAGCCACCTGGGCCTGTGGGTACACTTCGTGCTGAAACCTCACCTGAGGAAAAGGTTCAAGAAAAGCTAGTGAATGGTGAGGTCATCAGTGGATTGAGTAAAGGACACTTTAATCTCTGGGCGATTATGTGACCCATATCATTATATCATCACATCCATTTAATATAGAAGAGGAAGAGCTTTACCTTGCTGAGCTGGATCTCCATCAGGACATCAGGGTTCCTTCCCCTCCCACCTCCTGCCCGTCCTAAAACTCGGCCCTGCCTGACCGGGGTCTGAGAGGGGGAGCTATGGGGGGTAGACCTGCAAGAACGCACATAATAGGACAAAAATCAGACAAGTCATGTTTCCATTTGAATACATTTTACAAACCTTTTAAAACACTTCTGCGTGCACAACAATTAAACATTTCATGTCTCACCCCCGGCTTCTAGCAGGAGAGGCTGTGAAAGTAGCATTCCCAAAGTCTTTTCCGCCATAGAGGTGCCACACGACAGAGATCTCCCTAATGAGGTAGCGCACTTCTGGGACAGGAAAGTTCATGGTTCCACGGCTGGAATCACTCCCGTCCAGAGGCTGACTGAAGTGATTGTCTTTGATTTCTACAGGGTCTGAAGTGAGTAGCTTCACTACTGGCTCCTGATCACGATCCTGAAACACATTGTACTTACATTGAATCAACACAAATTTTGCAACACCAGTCAATCACTGAGCTGTGGTGACTGCAACTGTGTGAGTGGATAGATCCTGACCTCTCCTCTGGAGCCTGGCGTCTCCAGGATACAGAAGTCATCTGTCTCTTGGGTCAGGTTGGGGACAGGGGTGATGAGGGGAGAGTGAAGCATGGGGTAGGTGGGGCTTGACTCTTGGGTCAAATTCTCATCTGGGAACAGGAACAGGTCTGAGCGAGGAGGGTCATGGTCACGATTCCGCTCCTCGTGTATGCCTATATATGTGGGAAATGGTACAAAATCTCATTAAGTACAAATGTTTACGCTATTTATGGAGCTATAAAGTTACAAACATAGAAAGTTCTCACCATTCTGCTGTAGTCCCACCGCATGCTGCCCATCAGTCTCTTCCATAGCCTCGCTCATCAAGTCCTGCAAGATCTGCTGCTCAGTCTCTGGCAGCAGCGGAGTCTGAGATGTGGGCCGGCTTGGAAACTCCGCCTGGTCAAAAATACACTCAAACTAAGAATTTATGACCAAAATTAATCTCTGAAGCTTGAGGTTTGTGATTACATTGTAATGTTGAGTCGAGAATGGTGTGATGCTGACCTTGGGTCTCTGTGTGGCGCTGCTGCTCCTGGCCTCCGGTTCTGTAGGGGGCAGCAAGTCTCCATAGCTAGCCACATACTGGATCAGGTTCATGAGGGCAGCACAGGAGTCTGAACACGTTCTGATGTGAATGACATCACTGGAGCAGCGCAGCTCAAATCTGGGCTCCGACTATCACCACACCAACAACAGAAAGGTATAAAGAAATGTGTGATCCTAATTTTGAGGGATCACAGGTTAAAAACATTTCACTCATTCACAGACTGCAAACTCTTACCAACTGTCCATCCACTCCAGGTTTGACAGCGGTGATCCTCAGCTCTAATGTTCCCATGTCCACCACTTGCACATAATCTATGACACAAAGCAAAGGCAAGCGTCAATCAAAGCTCCACCATTTTTAACACTTCAAGCATCTCTAATCCAAAACTTTATTGAAAGCCAACCCACCACGCATTAGATTGACAGAGACGGCATTACTCCTGTCTGAGAGGAACAGAGCAGCTTCGTCCAAAATGATCCTGTAAACAATACATCATACTTAGCAATGAAAAATTCCTCAATGCCTCAACTGCAGTGTAACCTCTCATTCTGTACCGGCGACGGGACCAGTGGAGCGTTCGTACCTGAGTGTAGAGGAAGAATGGTCTAGAGAGACACTGCTGGAGACACTGAACGTCTCTACAACCAACAGTGATCTGAGTGGCAGGTAAAGGGGTCTGCAGAGAGAAAAACAAATGTCACATTAGAATACGCACACTGGTAACACATAACACTATCATGAATGAGTTGAAGGTCCTACAGTACCTGTAGTCCAGAGAGCAGCTCCACAGGTGTAGATGTAGGGTGGTGACAGAGGTAGGAGGGGTGTAACCCAACACAGGCTCATCAGAAACATTCAGAAAGTCGACAATCTGTTGCACATACAAAAAGAAATAGATTCAACATGTCTGATCTTATTGCATTATAGTTCTTTTGAAAACTTTCTGAACCTTTCATATGAAGCTATCAATATGTCTGATCGTATTGCATTATAGTTCCTTTGAAAACTTTCTGAACCTTTCATATGAAGCTAAAAGAATAAAATAGGTATAGAAGAGTTAGGTGGGTGCTTCATCTTGTCCTACCTGGTCATACCAGCCGAGGCTGGGAGGGACCACTCTGTGCTGTAGTGTGGCACCTCTCACTCCAACAGCAACCAGAAATTCCTTCATAAAAAGCACACAGCACCACAGTGAGTGACCAAATTAACTGACCAAATTAAATTTACTAAGCACAAGCAAACTGACTGAAATATAATAACAATTAGGAAAAAGCTGAGTAAATGGGGGACAAAATGTATGTTGAAAGCAGGTGCTTCCGCACAGGTGTGGTCTCTGACATGATTCAACAATAAACATCCCATCATGCTTAGGGTTATGTATGTAAGTGCTGGGTAGACCCAGGTGCTCATTATTTTGGCTACCATGGTTTTAATAAGAGGTCTCAGTAACTTTGAGAGAAGGCTGATTGTTGGGGCGCGCTTGAGCTTCAGTGACAGACTGGTCAAATCGACATGTTAATGTTTCAGAAGGAAAATGGCTATGATGATTTTGGCATGGAAGTTGGAGGGAAAGACATCATATCCTTAACTGGAAGGAGGCACACAGACTGTGATGTCTGTGATTGGTTTGAGATGCAAGGAAAAACAGACAGGCAACTCTGAATTAGTGCACTGCAAATGACAATTTCAGGCATGAGCGGGAATTTTTATCCAAACAGTCAGTGAAGGACTTCATAGAAGGAAATACTGTGGTCAGGATGCAGTGCATAAATCCGTTCTTACATCTAAAAATGCACTTTTGTGAGTGACGTGGTGGAAAGAACACAGACAGTGGTCTACTGAGCCATGGAAAACGTCATATGGTCAGATGAGTCACCTTCCGCCCTGTTCTCAACAAGTGGATGAGCAAATGTGTGGCACATGTCAAAAGAAGTCTATAGACCTGATGGCTTGTTTTCCATGGTGTAGGGCCCTGGTGGTTCTGTTGTGGTGTCGGGTGCATTTTCCTGGCATAGTTTAGGTCCACTGAACCTCTTACATGGCAAGGTAAATGCCAATCAATACAAAGCCATTCTGAGTGATCATGTTCATCCTATGATGAAGTATTTCTATTCATCTGGGACTAGAATCATCCAGGATGACAATACCCCCATCTACAGGACACAAGTGGTCACTGAATGGTTTGATGAGTATAAGAGTAATGTAAACCATTCCCTATTAAGAGACTTTATGTTGGCGTTTCCTTCATTTTGGTGGTTACCTGTAAGTTAATTATGTGCCATACCTTGACATTGCGCTCTGTGTTCTGGGATGAGATTTTGACTGCGACAGACAGCATGCTATGGGCCTCCAGGCCGATGCCTTCTGAAGGTGTGGAGGATCTGTCAGGAGATGTCTCTGATTGGTAGATGCTTGGCTCCAGCCAATGGGGATGTGTCCTGCATGGCAACTTGATGTCTGAGACAGAGGTGTCTCCATCCACAAGTCCTAAGCACATCGATAGAGCAGGACATAGGTCAGTAGAGTAGGAATAAGTAGTGTACATGAAGCTTTCCTCAGACATACTATAGAATAATAATGCCTGACGACTGTAATACACTGACTGAAAACCTATCCTTTAATAATTAGTTTTGATTTCTCCTGGTTTACCTTGATGATACATGCAAATGTTACTGGTGTGGAAACAGATGTAGTGTTGGTCTTTGTAGCCTTCGTACTGCGTCACACTGAATAGCACTGCATTCTTCACCTCCAGCCAGAACTCGCCATGTTTGTTTTTCAAGATGGTCTTATCCTCCTTCTGGGAAGAAAATAATTGAACCCCCTGTTCATTAGCTATACAACAAGCTTCAGAATATCCAAATAAAACAGTGAGGAGAGTAATACTAAAAAAGCCTGAAGGGTTACCTTAGCATTAGTATGCAGAGATACTAGGCCATGGTTGACACTGAGGATGACGGAGAACAGGCTCTGGGACGTTTTGCTCTGGGCCTTGGGCTTTTTCTTCTTGCGGGACCGGAGGCCCAGGTCAGAGGCAGGAGAGTAGTACTGCATGGTCTCCTCCTCTGAGCCACTCGTCTCCTCTACAAGCACAGCACAGGGTATCTCCATGAGTGATAATAATGACTTCACATCACACATTTCTACTCAAGACATTAAGAGTCTGACCAAATGCAAATTCTTGCGAAATGTTTTCTCCTCTCTCACCCTCAGGACCGGTGGAGCGGAATTGGCTGAAGCTGTCCTTGGAGTAGGTGTTGATCAGCTGACTGGCGACAGAGAGTCCAACTCCATATGGCATATTCTCCACCGTCTCCACTGGTGATGGAGCAGTGGGCTCCCACAGTAGCAGGTCATTGTTTATTCTGTAAGAATGAGAGCATGCATTATAAGCATCCCTCAACCAGTGAAATCAGCTGTGGTACTGATTAGCTGGAATGAAAACCTGCATACTCTTGGGCCTCAATGTCACATGATTGAAAACCTCTGCTCTAATCCATACCGCTGCCTGATTCATATCATATTATGAATTCAGTACCTATTGTGTAGTTTTTCGTAGAATGCCCTGCTGGGAAGTGCTAACTGCACGTTGGGGAAACATAGCTCAAGGATGAAACGAGAATTGTTCATGGTTTTCTCCTGGAACTCTGTCATCTCAGCAACATCACCAGGAATAACCATCTGGAAAACAAAACAAGATTTTCTAAATGTGGTGTCATCAACACTAGTTATGTAAACAGGTTAGGTATGCAAAGCAGTGTTTATCTTAATATTTTCATAATGATCACCTGTCACAGGGCTCAATACATCAAACACAGGATAGCCCCTGCTATGGCATGCAAATCTGTTTCCACACAAATTCCCTGTAAAAGCAGCCAAACTCCACCCACTTTTCTACCAATGCCATCAACAAAACGTTAATGCCAATGTTTGAATGGGGAAAATTTTAAAAGGCCAATTAATTCAAAATTTTCATATAAAACCGAATGTGTGTTGCAACATCTCTTACGTTTTTGGACATAAAATGTGTCTTGTCTTTAATATTACACATATCCATGCATTGGTATTATGTTACTAATGTGATTGGTGGGTGGATTTTGAGTTTGACGAGTTGTATAATGAGGATAGACTTACATGGATTAATCAAATAGAATAGATACCATGTACTGAATTCTGAGCCAACCCATTTAACAGTTGAATTATGTGAAGAAAAAAAATAATAGTAGAGCGTTTTACTCTGAAATTTACTCTGAAATTTGATGTCTTTTCATGGCAAAATTATTCAATTAAGCTCTAAGAGATGTAACAATGTTTGGTTGTATTTGAACATTTTTGACTGATGTGGCCCTTTAGCCGCTACCCACCTCTTCATTCTCATACATAACCCTCCGTGAAGAAAAAGGCGATGGTTCAGGTTTCCCAAAGTCACAGACATCCTTCAGTGAGTGGGCAGCGCCTTCCTCCTCTTCCTCCTCAGGGGAATGGTCCTCAGCCCCCTCGTCATCCTCAGCCGTCACACGCTCAAGGATGGAGTGGACTGCAGTGGGGTTCATCTTCAGCACAACTCTGCCCAACAGTGACAGACAAATTAAACATCAGTGAGAGGTGCTCCTGAATGGACAGATCTGTTTGAGGTTGGTTAGCTAGACTTACCTTGGCCAGTCAAATTTCACACTTTCAGATGTCGTCATGTCTCCGTCCATAGTGTGGGACACCCGGAGGAACTGGGCAGCTGGTTGATCCGGCTCCTCCTGGAACCTCCCTGTGGAAATGAGGAAAAATAAAGATCAGTTCCTCAGTTTAAAGGCTCCTTCAGACGGCAGTTTGCAAACATTGTTTCTGGGGCCACATACCAACAAGCTCCCTGAAAGTGAGCTCCATCTTGGTTTGGTCAGAACTGCCACCCATGAACTCCGTCTTCACCTCCAGGTCCTTCAGCTCCAGGTAGAGAACTTCCCTCTGCAGGGACTTCTTGAACCAAGGGCCCCTCTCCTGATCTGAGCGCAGGTCAGGAATGGGGAAGCGGACCGCCAGGCACAGCATTGGGGCGTTGACAGTCAGCGATACATGACAGTTGGTTGGGGTGCGGCTGTCGTCAAGGAAAACCTCTGTAAAGGCCTTGTGCTGTGAAATTAGTTTAGACAGAGAAAGACCTACATTATATACAATGTTGTAGGGCCTGTGAAGGTGCAGCAGTTTTGGCATTTTTAGAAAAGCAGTGATTTAGATCATCAAGTAGGCAACATCATTCATGTGCTAAGCCAGCTACAGCAAACTGGATGACACCTGGCGGGTTAATGTTTCTCCTGGCGAAAACAGGAAGATGGAATACCATTTACCAGTTTATATGCAAGTGGTAATGTCTTAATACATTCTGCCATAACACTGTGTCATCATGGCAGATAATTAGCACTGATATCCACTAATTAAAAATTGTTTATATAGCTCCTGATGAATTGTCCAAATAACTATGCACAACAACTATGCATAATTTGAAAGATCTTTACTTCTGGAAATTCTTTTAATAAACAATCATCAAGCCACAGTTCCTGGGATGTCCATACCAAGCTGACATGTTTATTGTAGGATGTGTACATGTGGGAGGCCATCATCTCTGTGGTGGCCAGCTTCTGAGGCTGTAGCAGTGAGTTGAGGCGGTCTACGATGCTGATGTCCAGCTCAGAGCGGACTCGGCCCAGCTCCACCTGGATCTCAGCCTTCCTGGGAATGGTGCTGAGACGCACTTGGCCACCCTGCGCAGAGAAATGTAGGGGTGATTGATTGGAAGCTAGACAGTGGTGCAGGGAATGTGTTTGAGTGTTGTGTATTGCAGTGTTGCTGCTTCATATTGCACTGAGAAGGGCTTTTTACCTGAGGGCCTCTGCGCTCTGCCTGTTTATAAAGCAGGTGAAGGCAGGTGGCAGATGGCGCATCAGCACTGGATGTGGTGTCAAATGTCAGGAGCTGAGGTGTGACAAAGAAACTAATGAGACACGCTCCTAATGTCAAGCCAGGTGCATCTTTCAAGTGTTTAACCGACCAAAGCTGAGTGCTGATGTGCTTGGGTCAGACTTGGACCTCTCACCTCAGTGTACTGAACCCCTCTTTGGGAGCCACCAATGAGGGCCTCAGAGGGGAATAGACACTCCAGTAACTCCATCTGGCCAAGGGAGAAGTCAGTGCTAAAGGTCCGCAGGCTGGAGCCCTGACAGTGCTCATAGTTTATCTTCAGACCCTGGCCCACAAACCTGCAGAGATAGGCCCAGGTCAGTCACGCATTTACTCACTCAAAGAAAAGGACTCGTCCCAGCTTAAGCTTTAACAAGACATCAAGCACAAGCCTTACAGAATAGGAAAACAATAAAAGTGCACCTGAGGTGGTCATGGGGGCAAGCCTGGTCAAACACTGTCCGAGACTGAAGGAAGGCAGCTGGAGGGAGCTGGCCTGGGCCCACCATGCTGAAGAAGTCTCTGGCCATAGGGGCAAGGGGACTGGGAGCAGCATCCGGTGGTGGCAGGGGGTCGATGTGGAGGACTGATACAGCCAGGCTGCTCAGTGTCAGTCTGAACACCAGCTCTGGCCTCGACTCATCACCATGAGTTTTGGATGGATGCGCTGAAACACAATGATGGCATTTCATAAATGTACTTTTTTCCCACTGAAGTGAAAACTCTAGTCCAGGGATGGGCAGCCATGTGCCATGGAGTCTGCAGGTTTTCATTCCAACCAAAGACTACACCAGGTGGTTTCACTGATTAGCACAACTTCAACCAGAGAGGAGGAATTCATCAGTGAAATAAGCTGGCCTAGTCTTTGGTTGGAATGAAAACCTGCCTACACGGGACACTCCATGGCACATGGCCGCCTATCCCTGTGGAGTTTGTATCAAAAAGCTTATTATGTATTAAATAGGCATACTAATTTGTTTTGGTACTTACAAGTCTGTCTCAGTAATTTTTGAGGGAGTTGTGAATCCCGCGACTGGAGGGGAGTTTCATTAGTCTGCTTCTCTCTTTGTCGTGGTACATCCAGATAATCATCCCAGGGAGCCTAAAAAGACGAGACACACAGATATGGTTCCAGATTGTGTGAGAAAATGGCTTCCAAGTAGGTACACATTAGGCGAAGGAATAATTTTACCGCACAAGCTAAAACACCTTTGATCAAATAGACATTTGTATACCACCTAATTATGTTAACGTGTTTACGTTATGAGACTGTTTTTCATTTTGGTGGGGACGTCACCTTGACAGCCCCTTGCACTCACCAACATGCTATTTTAATGTCTACTTGTAAGCATGGTCAAAAAGGAGAGGACTTACTGTTGGATTTCCAGAGGGAGATTCTCCTGGGGAGGCAGAGTAGTTGCTATTGAGTGACAGGTCCAGGTCAACAGTGGGTGGTTCACCCAGAGGAGGGAGGGATGACAAGCTGTGCGACATGTCCATGTCAGCCATTGAGAAGAACACATCTTCTACAGCAACCACAGATTCAGCAAAAGAAACAATAAAGAAAGGGCAATTCTTATTAGACAAGTGCAAGCAAGACAGCTTATTTGTAAGAAAGCATTTGAATAGAGGATGCTTCAACCCAACCTCGACTAGACACAGTTCTGGTAGTCTGGCTCTCAAAGAGGTCAGGGTCTGCTCCAGGCACAGCGGTATCCTTCTTCAGACAGCGGTTCAGTTCCATATGGAGCCGATACTCATCCTCTTGCTGTATGGGTCGATTCTTTCTGTCCTTAGCCCATTCCTGTGCTCCTTCACACAAAAGGTAAGAGATAATGCAATCACTCCATCACTAAACAACTCAGCTGGTTATACTGCTGTTTGATTCAAACAGTCTATATCAGCCATGAACAGATGGGAGCTTACCTCCACCAGAGAAAGCTCCACACATGTCTAGAAGAAGATGAACTTGCCGTGGGGCGAGCAGAATAATTATTGTATCAATATGTCCATCAACATCCAGCTGAAAAGCAATGAATGCATGAACAGTGCTCTTGTTAGCAATTATCTCAAAGGCATAATATTGCACAAATAATCACGCGCTTATTTTTTGTGTCATTTTCTTAAAATCTAATAAATATTTTGCAGTCAGGCACTGTTAATTTACCTTTGCTCCAGGCATGGCTAGGTTGTGTTTCAATGTGAGGGACAGCTCAATTTTGCCACTGAGGCTCCCGACCTGCATAGGTTCAAAGGGCGTAGTAGAGGATACTGGCTCTGTGAACTGGGGATGAGGCTCACATATTATTTTGGGATTCCAACTAGGGGAGAGCTTGGCTTCAGTCTCCTGCACAAAAGGGAGAGAAATAGGTGAGAAAATGAAAGAATTATGTACACCTCCTTTGTGATAAAAATCAAAAGCTTTCTACACTAACCGCTGGAGTAGGTGAAGATTTGAAACCAGCTCGGGATGCTTCTGAGAACTCATCCCAAAAGATGGTGACTCCTTCCATTTGCAAGTTTTTATGTGCAAATGTGGTTGGCTGATGCACATTCACACTTGAACTCTCCTCACCCGTTTCATCGCAGTAAACAATTCTGGAAACAACCACAAAAAAAATTAGCTTGACAAAGAGCTAAGACAGTGAACAATAATACATCAACAAGTGACCTATACTGAATGTACAAAACTTTAGGGACAGCTGCCTGATATTGAGTTGTTTTTGCACAATCCACATCTCAGTTGTCTCAAAGCTTTAAAATCCTTCTCTAACACATCTACTTATCTTTATGTACATCTCATTCTCACTGTACTGAATGAAAAGAGTGTCCCTAATATTTTGCACAGTCAGTGTAAATGTAATCCATTGTCCCACTGATTGAACAAACTTACTTGTTGATTCGAATCTCAAGAGCAATTCCAGTTTTCGAATTTTCTGGAATGTGTTCAATTCTGAGAACAGTATCCAAAAACGTCACTTTGACTCTTCTAAGAACTGCAAGAGAAAAAATTGTTAAAAAAAAAAAGACTCACAACCTAATCTAGGTAGGTACACCTGTTTAAGTGTTGGCTTATGATATAGACGTAATGTACCTGTCTCTATGGTTTCTGCAAACTTCTCCAATCCCTCAAACGGCTGGAAGCTCTCTCCCATATCATCAGTAAGTCTCTGGCTCAGACATTCTTTGGCAAGCTGCATGCTGCTCGTCATGAAGCTGGACCAGTACATGGGTTCCATGCCAGATGCTAGGAAAACAACATCTAGTGGGTAACATGGTCAACTGAAATATGCCTTACTATAATATTAGTTGCCAACTCATTCATTGTTGACTGATGTATATAATAAAAACAACAGAAATGTGCATCTCACAGGGTTTATGTTATAGAAGCAACCTGAATGTATGATCTCCTTACCCATTCTTGGTCTGGGTCTGAACACCATCTCCAATCCCTTGACCTCCAGGGCACAGTTTTCTTGCAGCAGGGCTGCCCATGGCACAGTTAGAGAAATTGTCTGGATAAAGCCTTCTATTACCTCAAAAGGGGCATCTGCCGTCTCTAGGAGATCATTCAGTGACTGAGGAACAAGAAATAATGCTCAGGCTTTTTTCAGTTCATACATATTCTATGTTTATGTCTAATTAATTAATCTACTGTATTTCATGGCACAAAGCTACGCTACACATACCCATTTGTCCAGTGGTACTTGTGCAAGTGATCCAGTGCCTTGATAGAGGTCCAAGCTGAGCTGATCCAAACTCAGCTTTTCCTGTAGAAAGTTGCCTAGGTACCGATGCAGGAGGTATCTGCAAGCCCGCTTCTTGATGGACTCCGAGAATGGCCAAGGCATCTTGACTGAATGGATGTACCCAGGGAACTAACGGGATCTTGAAGCTCTGGACCACAAATGCTATAGCTAAGCAGAGAGCTATGAATTTATTACTGGTTGTACTGTTCTGTCATCCCGTCGACTTAAAGAAGTCAAGAAAAGGTGAACTCAAACATCCTTCATATCCCAAAATTAGGGACACCTCGGAGGATGTGCTGACACTTAGGGATATGTGTGGGAATTGGTCCGACTCCAGTTTGCTTCGCCTACAGAAAATAAACACATATGTTGACCCCCTTTGTAATTTGAGACATCACAAAATGTCACTGACACAGCCGGAGCCAAACAACTTCTATTCGTGCGCTAGTTAAAGACAGAGTCTGTTTCAAATACCTCTTGGACATAATTTACTGCAACATATCCATTGGCTAGACGGAGAGTTGTTGACAACACGCTATTGCCTTCACAATTCAAGAGCCGGCCGGTGTCAGCTAGCCAAACGCACTTGCGAAATCGCTATTAGCATGCCACAAACTAACTAGCTAATCATTAGCTACCTATCGTTAGCTATCGTTATGTTCTCTAATTTCAACGGCGTTAGCCACAGCTGTCATCAAAGGCAAGAGACGGGAGTTCTGTTTTGACTGCTGGCAAGACAAAGGCATGGCAAGCTAACTAGCAAGTTGGCGGCTAGCGCCGCTCGCTAGCCAGTCAACCAGTCCCCCATCAACCACCCACTTGCCTGTCTCTCGCCAGTCGGCTGAGTGAACCGACGTTAGCTGTCTCTTGGCTAAGTTTGCCTAGCAGGCTAGCTGTAGAGGCAGCTAGCATGCTAACTAACTGGCTAACCTAAAAAGCCTACATTTGTTAAGTTAGGTTCTCCATTGGATGTATATTAACAAACAATAAACACAGATACACTAATGCTATGTGACACACGTATCAGTTAGTGAGCAGAGTTGAAGGTATTACTTCAGCTCTTACCTTCTGTCTGAGTTGTTTACAAACACTTTCATGACTCCGCACCAATTGAGCCTGCACACTGTGGGGTGGGCTAAACCCAATAAACAAGGACTGGACAATGATGTCATAACATGGCGGATGGTGCTGTTCGTGGGGAGATCACTGGTTAAGAATGATTTTTTAAGACGATATTTAGGCACCAAGGGCATAAAACAGAAAGAGGGTGCAACGTACGTTAATGGAACTTTGTCAGGTAGCGCCGCAATCGTGATCCAGAGTTCTGTTCAAAACTTGACTCAACCTTCTCCACGGAGAGCTCGTGGGGCGGGCAGGATTCTTCCATAAGCCGGAAGTACACAACCAGCAAGGAGGTGAGAGAAAAATGAGCGCAGCAAGTTAGAAAACCATATTTATGATAATTTTTAACAATATGTAATTACACATTTGACTATTGTTTTTAATAATACATAATATATATGTCAGAAATATAAACCAGGTGAATGAAATACGTTTATGGCCTACAGAGACGCCGGTTTGTTTGCTAATGTTACCATTGCAATGGTTCTCTGAGTTTACCTAATAGTGGGGTCCTGATTCGAGGCTAGAGTTTACCAGCTAACGTTAGCTAGCTAAATTAGATTAATCGAAATAAATGGGAAAACACTTTACGTACGAATGCAAAGTTCGTGTAACATTAGCTAGGTGGTGTCTGCAGTGACAGCAGACCCTTTTCCATCAGCTAGCTTTACAGTAAGCTAAGTAAAGCTTGATAGAACGGCCTCAAGGTGTCGCTATGATGTAGATGTTTTTAATCGTAGAAATTGAAGCATGGCATGGATTGTGTGTATGTTAAGGTCCAGACTACCCGGTGCCTGCCTTTGCTGGCATTGTGCGGCGGTCTAGTTTACAACCATGAGTGTACAAAATATTTGGAATACTTGCTCTTTCCATAAAATTGACTGGCCAGGTCAATCCAGGTGAAAGCGATGATCGTTTACGGTTTCCACCTGTTTAATCCACTTCACAGTGGATTAAACATTGGACACATCGATAGAGTTTACATTCAGCTGGTGCAACTGGCTGCAGATGGGTAAAGTTGAAGTGGAGGAGATGGGTTAAATAAGGATTTATGAGCCTCAGTGGTTCTATCAAGAAGGGTTCATGCCCAAAAGCACATGCAGCCAATGGCATGCCTGAGGCTGAAAAGGGATCACTGGAGAAGCCAAAGGAGGTGTGGAGCAACAGAAGGGCAACAGCTGACTCCTAAACACAACACTGATACAGTAAACCCATGTAAGAATGCAAAACTGCATGCACCTGGACACAAATGTGGTATGGCAGCCGACCACATTAGAGAATTTAACTTATTTCAACAAAAACAAGAAAATGCAGTTGCACTGTGCTAAGGACCCAAAACACTGAGCAATGGAGGAATGGGACAAACATTGCATTGTCTGATGAATCCTAATTTCTGCTGTTTCATGCTGACAGAAGGACTGGAGTTTATTTTCATGGCACACACTGATAAGTAAAGCATTTACATTTTATGCTTTTAGCAGACACTCTTATTTAGAGTGACCTTCAATGAGTGAAGCAGCATTTGCATGCCATTGGATAGATGAACGTCAATACCTATCAGGTGCACAGTGCAGCTCAGCTGCCATCTGTGAATGGATTTATTTCACCAGGATGCTGAAGGCTACACAAGGCTAGGATTGTATGGAAACAGTTCCACAAGCTGGAAACACAGCTTACTGCAGCAGTCTGCTCAGCCTCCAGGTCTCAGTCGATTTGAGCATTTGTGAGATGAGATGGAATAAGCTGAAATAGAGATGTACAGCTAGCTAACTCAACATAACTGCAGGAAGCACTGGAGACGACATGGGCCAGCATCCCAGTGTAACACATTGGACATCTTATAGAGTTACTGCCCTGATGGACTGAAGCTGTTCTGAGGGGAAGGAATGTTTTCTAAATATTTTGTACACTCAGTCTGTGTTGAATATTGATAATTTCTTTAAATAATGTCTATTTATTTGATACTTGTGTAATGTTCACTTACTTAAAGCAACTAGTTAGTCCTGAGAAGTTAATGAAAGATTAAAGTAGCCAACCAGCAGTTACCTAAGTTAGTTCCTCTAACTAAAACTCAGGTGCTCAATATTAAAAATAGGCCAGTTTGCTCAGTAGAAAAGAGATCAGAAAATAGATAGGCAGTTGCATGTGTCTTTCAGTTCTGCTTTTGCTTTATTTGTTTTTCTAAATAAATACATAAGAATGGGTCTTTTAGGGCAGGTGAGACAATATAAACCATTTCTAAAATGGATGAAGTACTTAAGTATAACTAAAATGTTAACTGTAAGAAGAGAAGAGACTCCCACCTTCACCTACTCTGATATACTCATCTCTACTACTATCACAATCTACTGTTGACAGCAGTGCTGGTGCGATGGATGGTAAAATGGAGTCTGGGTTCAAGTGACAGCAGAGAGCAGCTTGTTGCCAACATGATCCCAGTAAACTACAGTGTTTTTGAAGTCAACTCAGTGATTGTGCAGATGGAGAACATCTATCACTGTGACCGTCAGCTAGTTGTTTTATTAGCACATGACAGTTTTTAGGATAGCAGTGAGTAACTCCTGGTGACTATAACGTTGCGGCTGTTCTGTGTTGCAGGGGATGGAGATAGACTGCCAGCCCGAGGACTCGATCGTCTCCTCATTTGATGAAGACTGTGTCGAGCTTGGCGACGTCAAGGACATGAGATTGGAGGCGGAAGCGGTGGTCAATGATGTACTCTTTGCTGTTGCTGAAATGTTTGTGTCACACAGTCTCAACAGTGCATCGGACGTGGCCTACATAAACGTGGAGACAAGGGAGGGCAATCGCTACTGTCTGGAGCTCACAGAGGCAGGACTGAGGGTAAGACGCACCAACAGGGAGGCACAGTGGGTTCTTGTTTTAGTACATCTGCACCCGTCCGCCCTTAAACATTGCAATTAATCACTATTTTCTGCCCTGACAGGTGGTGGGCTATGCTTTTGATCAAGTGGACGAGGATTTGAGCACCCAGTATCATGAGACTGTTTACTCACTTCTGGACACGCTGAGTCCAGGTTACAGAGAAGCCTTTGGGAATGCTTTGCTGCAGCGGCTGGAGAGGCTGAAGCAAAATGGACAATAAAAAAAACAACAAAAAAACAAGTTGCTACATAAGTTGTATAAGTGAAATAGGGGTTGATGATGTGGTTGTATTTGGATGTGAGCCAATAATAACCTAGTCTGGTCAAATATTATATCCTCTTGCCTGATGTCCACCTGCCTATCTACCACTACTGTAAGTGGTGTCCTGCCCTGGCGCCCTCGTTCCCTTCCGGTTTTCATTTCCCCGTGTGATTTCATGTCAGTTGTTTTAGTTTGATTGCTAGGGATTGGCTGTATGGGAGCTGCTGCATCGTTGTTATATTGACTTTTGTTTTAACTTTGGAAAGATATTCCAGCTTCCTAATGTTACAAATTTGTGACTACACGTTGTTTTATAACGCTGCACCTTTTGTACTCACTAAAACGACCTGAGTAAGAAGCAGCCAGTTAACTGCGGTACTGGACAATAATCCTGTTTTCCCTCTGCTCTGCTGATTGCACTAAAGCTGTGACATTATGACCGATATGCTCTCTCTGGCTGCTGATATAAACCCAATACTAGTACTTAAAGTTATCAGCAGGTGTCTCATTCAAAGAGCCAAAGACAGAGATTAGTTTATTTTGTAGGTTTATTGTCAAACCCACTGCTCTATATTCTTTCCACATTATATCAACTGCCTTAATGACTGACCTTTGGTTAGGAAAAGTACAAAAGCTCATTAAATTATGCTACTTCTACTTTATTTTGTACTGAAGGAAGGAGGAAGTAAAAGTATTTTTGTGGTTTTCATTTCACATCTCTGGATGTCTCTGGATAAGTAGCTCTGACATAAAACATAAGTTTAGTGTTGCTTGTGTCATATAAACCCAGTTGACACTATTCAAAAACACACTCACTGTCAAACTACTCGTGTTTTGATATTACTGTACAGATCTTTGGAGAGGCGGACAATGAGAAGTTGCTTTATTGACTTCCATTTTTTTTCCCCTAGTGCCCCATGCACTGCATCTCAAGCTACCATTTAAAAAACTTTTTGCTGCAAAAGTAAGCATGAAGCTATCAATGCAGAGGTTCAACTTTTTTTTTTCCAGTTGTGACCCAGGCTTTAAGCTTTTGGTTCATTGGCAGAAAGCACAGAATTTGTCTGAATTCAATGCAGACTCCTAAAGCTGCTTAAAGACGTTGGAGTTTGGTTTATTGTACATGTGACCTGCTCATGAGTCGACTTCAGTGGTGAAATCTACTTTCAGAAAACATGTTCATTTTGCATTTATACTGTTATTCCTTGCTGCTGGCCTTTGCTCAGACCAATAAATTCTCAGAAGTACATCTGTCTCCATTGCTGTTGCACTGAATCAGTAATTTTCAAATGTGTGACAACAGACAAGTACACATCAGTCCAAGGTGAGTGGCATCTCACCTGGTAGCTAAGTGTTCAGGTAGTTTTAATCACTTTTCTAATGAAACTCATGACAAATGGTAATACAACTTGGATAAATGTTATATATCTTTATTAGAAAGAATTAACTATTCAAATTCATTTACAAAATCCAATTCCTTGTGTTCTGGTAGTACCAAGTTCTGCAAGAAGTGTCTGTTACAAAAGTTTTAGTAAAGAAAAAGTACAAAAGTGCAATGTCCCAAATACCTTTTCCGACTACACAGCAGCAAGTAAGACAACAAGACAGAGAAAAATTGCACTGCAGTGGAATGTAGTTCACAAGTCAGGGTCTTTCACACAAACATCATTTTACATCCACAACTCTTTTAAATCATCAACTGTTATGCAGATCGCACTGAGAAAAAATAAGCCCTTTATTTTATTTATTTGTATGTATTCACACAGCTGCAGCATTCTAGATGGCTGCACAGCAAATGAAAATCTTGTCAACTAGTGGAAAAAGCCACATCTTAAAACCAAGTTTGAATTAATAAAATATGAGATCTTCATAGAGTCATTTAACATTCTCAATATTCTTTAGGCTTTTCCTCAAATTTTAATCCCTTTTTAAAAAAAAAAAAAAAAGCAATCATCTTGTGTAGGAGGTAGCGTTGATAATTTAGCTCACAATCTGAACTGGGAACTTGATGCAGAACAGGTCATTGCTGGTGTCGTCTTTCAGTTCCCACTCTACAACCAGCTTTATCTATAAATAAAATGAACAAGGGTCAGAGAAGTGAAAGAAGGCAAAAAGGCTGAATGTAGATTGCAGATTGAATGTACAGGTAATGACAGTTGTAAAGCCATAAATGGGCAGTTTAAGAAAAAGGACTCTCAAAAACAAATGATTTAGGGACATGACAACCAATTATACAGGAGTTACGCCAAAGTGAAATGCTGCTTATAAAATATTTTCCCCCTATTTCCCCTATGCATTACTTACAGCAGGATACTCAGACTTCACAGGCAGTTGATTCACATAGTGGTAGCTCTTCTGCTTCTGGATGGGACACTCAATTCCAGACTTGCAGCCGTCTTCGATGGGGATGGGGAAGGGGATGGGGACTCCCGCGATGACTCCATGCACCACGGCTTTGCTCGTCTTGCTCTCCACAGCTGTAACAAACACACAGAGGACCAAAGGTTACAATCTGCTTCAGAAATTAGCCGTTTATCTGTTGCTGGGATAAATATTTCTGAAAGATAAAGCCCACTCACTGCTGCTGAATGTCACATTGACACTGTAGTTCTGTCCTTTGTGTAGCTGGCACGGTTGATGAGGACATGGGCTAATGTCAACCATGGATGCTTTGCCAACAGATGAGCCTGAGGAGCAAAATGGGAGAAGGCTTTTAAACTAAATCTTTTAAAGCCATGTTTAAAAAAAGTGCAGGGTGTAGACTTTGACATACTGCTACCACATCAGTTGAGATAATGTATTCCAATTCCAACAGTGAGAGAAACACCACATTACACACAGGAGCTCCAATCTGCTGCTTCATGTCTTAACAGGCCAAGTACAAACACAATTTTACCTACTGGTTTAAAGGAGTTTTCTTAAAACAAGATGTGTATACTTAAAAAAAAAAAATCTTGCCTCGTTGATATTACAATTTTGTGGCAATTTAGCCTGCATTATGGTAATCCTTACTTCTCAGACTATCCATAAGTGATCAAAATTAAATAATGTCAGTGTACCATCTGATATCTCTAAATACACAGTAAACTACTACAAAGATGAATGAAATTCTAATTTGTGACCAATCACTCAAAGTATTCCAATGACATACTGAACTACATGAGATTTACACTTTAAGATGTGTATGTGCAAATGAACAGGGGCAAGATATCTCTGGAATATAAATCCAGACGGGTAAAGATGCCGATCAGCCGATAATATCGGTAATCGACGCATTTCTCTGGTCCCACTGGAACCACAAATGCCACGGACCAGCTAAAATGCTCAGCTGCACAATAGTATTTCGTCTAAACTGCAGATCAAGAATCAATGAGATTATTTCCCGGTTAAAACTACACTGAGGGGAGCAGGCTAATAAGTTACACGCTGTCCCAGACTGAAGTGATCAGTTAAAACTTACCACAGTCGATATATTTCACTGGCTCCGCACAGGTGAAAGCCATCAGGGAGCACAAGACGATGAAACCAGTCCGGAGATCCATGTTTGTGTTTCTGACCTAAAATGAGGAAACAGCCATGACACAAATAGATATGGAAAACTTTGGAAACCGACCAAGAAAGCTTAATCATATGACTTCTTGTTTCCCAAATGCCCCAAGTGAAGCAGTGATTGTTAAGTTAACACAACGCAGAAGAAATATTCCCTGGTTACCAACAAACACATAGAGATAATCGCCATACTTACTAAAAATTTCCATAGTATGCTAAATTAAAACAAAACATGAACCCCACAAACAACATTAAGGGAACATACCTTTGTAAAGCTTCCGTCTGAAGTGCTGAATGATTCACGCTCAGCCCTTCTTATTTCCCCGTATCACGAGACCGATGCGACGCCCATTTATCAGTGGGTATGTTCGATTCGACACCCAGACAGTTGATTCCAACGCCGTTTACGTCAACACAGCGCCGCCCGTATGTCGGACGGCGCTTGAATCGAACCCACCCACCGGGTCAAAGCGAAAACATCTGATGATTGGCATCCGGTATGACGAATCAAATAATCTATTTTAACACAATGGGCGTTTCTATATGACAGACAACTACTTTAGCCAATTACCGTGTCGGCCTTGTTTCATCACCCCAGCTGTCTCGTCGTTGGGGGCGGGGCTACGCACATTTGTTATGGAAGATGTCATTCGTAAGGGGAGCAATGATAACTGCGTCAAAGTCAAGAGTGTTGAACCTTGTTAGGTAACGTTGATTATTCTGCAACTTGGAGATTGGGAGGGGAGCTCAAGATTAAAGTTTTAACTTGAATGTGACGAGTTTTGGGCAAATAGTGTTGTATGTTTATGTGTGCTAGCTAGGTAGCTAGCATGCTAACGCTAACTAGCATTATCTAACGCTGACGTTAGATAGAAACCCAGTCAGCTTTACAGACCGGTCAGTCTGCTTACATGGCCAGGAAAAGTGCAAATATATCTGAATTGCCCACCTTCAGTCGCTTTCTTCTACTGACTGTAAGCTACCTCTGGTCTAATGTTAACATAATGTTTTGTAGGGCAACTTCTCTTCTCAACAATGTCCATGTCAGTCAACAAGTACAGCGGTGTCCTCAAAGTCCCCAGCCCCTTTACACAGCTGGGCTTCAACGCTTCAGCAGTGCCGCAACCCAGGAGAAACCAGCGGTATCAAGTCCATCTGAGGATAAAGTAAACCTCAGTGAATCATGTGTTAAGGTCAGGAGATACCCATGACTAGGGGTCAAACTCTTTTCTTATCTCATTTGGTTTATTTACCTCAAAGTGACATTCCAACTTGAAAGAGAAGAATTTGTCTAGTTTCTTTACATATATTTCTATAAGGTTATTCAGGATTTGTATACAGAGAAAGATCTCTCTCAAAGCTAGAAATAGAGAGCCAAGACTAATCTGAGATGATGTGTCACCAAGCATTACCCTCTGAAGCTGCCTCAGTGGCAGGACGGTTACTTTGTGGACTTTGTGACAGGAGACTGGCCACTTTTCTGGAAATGCAAGCACATATTCTGCTTCAGGACTATTAGTAGCCTTGTACCATGGCATAATGTTAGCTTGGCTGTAAAAGCTCAAATACTAGGTGTAGATACTAGGGATAGAGCGGTTCCTCTACATTTGAGACACTTGAATTCTGTTTAAGAAGAGTTTTTCTTTGGAATCCCTTTCCAATACACAGATGAGCTACCTCTTGTCTCTTCCTGCCTCTGATGAAAACACAGTTGCATTGAAACATTGTTGGTTTGCACTAAAGTAATGGCATTAATTAATCTGTATGCTCTAGTGATCATCTCATTCTGTATAGATCAGCCAGTGTATTGGTGAATCATAGTGTTCTGTTTAAGTATTTGTGCCTTATGTCTCAAACCCATGTTACTCCTTTTATCCAGAGACTAGGGGAGATCATGGAGAAAGGCGAGTATCTGAGGATACATGTGGAAGGAGGAGGCTGCTCTGGGTTCCAGTACAAGTTTTCTGTTGACAGCAACAGGAATGAAGATGACAGGTAAATTATGTCAGCAATGTAGTTTTCAAGTCATTGTTCTAAGATGGCCACATCATATCACTCTTGTCTATTAATCTAATCAACCCCCTCCCCCTGCACCTACTCCGCCTTTCTCAGAGTGTTTGAGCAGGGGGGAGTGGGGGTTATCGTGGACCAAGAAAGCCTGGAGTTTGTGAAAGGAGCCACCCTGGACTACAGCCATGAGCTGATCCGCTCCGCCTTCCTGGTGCTCAAGAATCCTCAAGCCGATCACGGCTGCTCCTGTGGCAGCTCCTTCTCTGTCAAATTATGAGGGCCTGCACCCTCCCCTCCCTGGTTGCATAAATCGTAGTGTTAATGTTACAGTGGATTATCTTTGATATTCCAAATGCTTACTTCACTTCACTAATAACCAGATCTTATGATAACCAGTAACACTGATAGAATACTCATTTGCTCAGAATTTTGCTCAGTGGTTTATTCAGGTGTAAAATTATTTGAATTGAGTGAAAGGCCGAGATGTTGATTGATCATTGTGCATGGATCTTGGCAATGCTTGACAATGCTCCTTGACAATTGAGTTCACAATATTCAGCACTGATTTGTAATGTATTTAAACAGAACAAAGACTACTTTGAGGTGGCCTGTGTGATTAAGTATCCAGTGCTTAGATTTGTCTTTGTATGTAAAAAATGTAAATAGACCATATCTATGAATATAAAGTGCTAAGCAATATTACCTTGTCTGTTCCATCTGGAATAAATCGCTGTGTTCATTTCAGATATTTATATTTTGTTTGTAAATCATTCCTGTTATTTGCATAAATTGTTATATTTCCTATGATATCATGCCAGTGAGGTTATTTTGTTATATTTACAGACTTAACTGTACTTACATGAGGTACTTTCTGATTACATCAGAATGATGAGAGGGCAGCCAGGTAGTGATTGTTTTTTGGTCTTCACACTCTTACATGTAGTAGGGAAAGTAGTTAAATCAACATGTAGTATCAGTCAAAATTTAAAACCCAAGTCCAGTTGCCTTTTTTATTAAAGTTGAATTTAAGAAACATCTCACAAAAATATACAAAAAGAATATCTACAAATGATATTTACACTGGTGTAATGTAAATCAAAATATGCAGCAACACATTTTTTTCTGTAATCAGTCTTAATACAAGGAGCAAAATGTTTTGCACTTTTCATATTTTCTCTTTGATAAAACATTCCATTTAAGCAATATATCTGATTACATAAAACATGAACTTACTCTTGAAAAAATAGTCACACCCTTCATATAAATGAAAACGCGACAATAATACACCATAGCAGCACACTGAAAAGTGACCAAAAGAGAAATGCAACAGTGCATCGAAACATCAATTTACAGCTGTTCCTTTGTTTTTTGAGGGATTTGGTTAGATTGTCTTTCGGTAAGCCATGCACACCCATTAACCACAAACAAATCCTCAAACAAGTATGCACACGTAACATGTCATGAGGGGGTTACTGCACAAGCTGAACGGTCGCTACACACATGGTCACACACTGCTGAGGGAGGTTTGAGGTTCAACCAGTCAACAACACAATCACATAAACAAACCATAAATTAACCGTCAGGGTAACACAGTGACCAGGTCAGGTGTACAGTGCATAGTATGCTTTGGCATGCTGACATCCAGAACATAACAGTGGATGTTACATTCAGGAGGAAGGCCACAGGAGTTTAAATTACCAGTAAAAAATAATAAAATTAACCAAATGAGTACGTGATCAAAAAGTAAAAGAAATATGACAATACAAAAAAAGAATTAAACAAATCCAAACTCTCATACGTTAAACACTCATAGTAGATTAAGGCTAATTCAGTTTGCTACATGTCTTTAAAAATGGCATTGTCAGAAACACAAACTCATACCAACTGGCAAAACTGCCATTTTGGACATTTACACAGATACGTTCATACTAAAAAAATAATCCACCATTGAAATGATATGCGGATATTAGAGAGATGTGTGTTGGTGTGATGTATTCAGTGGGATTCTTTGCGGCAGCAGGGCTGTACGCCGACCACCTGTTGCATTAACAATCAGGACTGCTGCTGCGATGAACATGAGCCTTGCACATATGCATGCACCTAATGTTGAGGCAGTAAGTCAGATCGCCTCTTTCCTCGTCTACTAGCTGCCACGTCTGTCCTGCTCCTCCTTCACATGCATCCTTCAGCGGGTTTCTTTCTCTGGATAGCCATGCTGGGAAAAGCCTATGCAGCCTCTCGCACTCGTCGAGGTGGGATTGTCCGGGCGTGCTCCTCAGTGAGGGGCGTGGACACACCTCCACACAAAGAGGCTAGAGGGGACATGGAGGGAAGGACACATCCATTAACATCTGATAGTCATGTCCTTTGTAAAGTATCACAGTGCTACGGGTCACAGTCACAGTCATACCTTCTGTCGTCTCCACCGGCACTGATGACAAAGCGATCTCCATTTGAGAAGCGGACATTAGTCAAGTGAGCTGAATGGCCCAGAAAGCGTTTGTGTTTGGCCTAGAATAGATCAAAATTTGCATCATCAAAGTGGCTTTTTTCAAACGATAGTCAACAGATGCATGTGTCAAGTGGCATTGCAAATAAGTGATCCTAGTTATGTCATATCACAAGCACATTTATATTACATGTACACAAAAATAACAATGGCTATAGGATGTAGCTTTGCAGATGACATTAGTTCCAGTTGAAGCATGCTATATGGTCAGTTAACTCATAATTTAGTCATCTCATGCTTGTCCTCATCATTTCATCTCATGTAGATTTGCTAAGCACAATATTAGCAATACAAGCATCTCTTAATGGAAAAGGATGCTGATCAATGGGCTTCTATCCCCTCAAGACAAGAATGGCATACAGTAAGAGACACATTTTTGGTAGGTTACAGGTTCAAATATGATAACTTTTTGTGTTAAGTATATTAAGAAAAGAGCTTAAGATCTCAGCTCAGCACACTGAATAGAAACTTCCACATTTACAGTTATCCTATAGTTCAGTAAGTATTTTCATCAGGCTAATAGTAAGAGTGTAACCACAATGAATGTGTGATAAATCAAAAATATCGGCAAAGTAGCAACAATAACAATGGCAACAATAACAAAAATATTATACAGTTATACTTACAAACTTCTCTGGACATGGAAAGTCAAACAGCTTTACCATTCCAAAGTCATCGCCTGTGACAATGTTGAGGCCCGAGTGGGACACACAGGCGCAGGTGACGTCTGCTTTGTCAGTGTTGCGGGACCAGATCCCTACGACCTCGTCCCCAAGGACACTGGACAGAGACAGAGAGAGAGATACTAGTCAATTGACATCTAATGCTAGGATTCAGCGATCCACCATGAACGCTGTATTACATTGTGCTGAGGCCCGAACGCAGCAGTCTCACCTCGTCCACGTGGCCCAGGTGATCCTGTCGATGTGGGACTGCTCTGTGACCTGCTTCCCAGACGGCACCTCGTACACTAGCCGCTTATAAGCACCTGTGGAGATCTGTTTGAAGGCATTGGAGGTTACGAGTCATACCAAATTGGCTTAACTGCTTGAGCCAATATCTGAGACATGATCTCTTACTAGCAGAGGTGTGAAGTCAACTTCGCTCAAGTCCCAAGTCAGTCTCAGGTCTTGAGGCACAAGTCTCAAGTCAAGTCCCAAGTCTAAATGTAGATTACCAAATCAAGTCCATGTCAATAATCTCAAGTCTCAAATCTAAATATAAATATTTTTTAGGCATTTTTATGCTTTATTAGATAGATAGCTCTACTTGGTGAGCCACCGGGCGCCCCATCAATTTAACATCTTAAAGAAAACAAAATATATAGAACTTTTCAATGCAATATGGTTTTAATAGTATAAAGAGCATCATGAATTTGATTTCTATCATCAGTTTAAATTCAGTCATTCCATACAAATTCAGAAAACTTAAATTTTAATTCAGTCATCTGGTGGAACAAATCTCATCACTTTCAACGTCATTTACACAACCAAAAGATCTTTTGTCAAGACTTGAGAAACCTTTTCAAGTCATCAAAGTACAAGTCAAAGTCAAGTCCCAACTCACCAGAACCCAAGTCAAGTCTCATGCAATTCAAATTGTGACTCGAGTCTGACTGTCCAAGTCATGTTACTTGAGTCCCCACCTCTGCTTACTAGAGAGTTGTTGTTTCTACCTGGATGTAAGTGCTGTCAGCAGAGAAGTCCATCTGCATGACAAAGCTGGGGATGTCCCTGCAGCAGTTGATGCGGTTAAGCTGCGGCCCGAGTGTAAGATCGTAGAAGTCAACTGCGCTCTCCGTGGAGCCTACAGCCAAGTAGTGAGAATCTGGACTGAACCTGTGTGGGAGAAACGCGGCGTTAAAAAGACTTGTGCTCTGTCAGGTTTACATACGCAGCATGGCTGAGTGTGGTACTCTGCTATCAATACCTGATATCCTGGATAGGGGAGCGCCGGTCTCTTTTTTTGCCCCAGATTTTGAGCGAGGCAACCAGGAGGATGATGAACTCTCCGTTCTTCATGCCGATGGCCACCATGTCTCCCTCAGGACTGTAGCTGACGGTGCGCGCCGGATGGCCCAGGTTCACCTTGTTCAGCATCTTCTGTTTCCCCACAACGCAAGGCAAAGTCATCGCATAATTGTTAGAAACATAACTGAAGAAAAACATTTTGAAATTTCCGTTGATGTCTTGATGAAGTGACAGTGAAATGGAAGTGCTGGGATGAGTCAAGATAGTTTGTTAGTGGGGGCTGGAGGTGACGGTGCTGACCTTCTCTGCGATGTCCCACAGGCGGACAGTGCCGTCCTCTGCAGCCGACAGGAACACGTCTCTTGAAGGATGGGTGCCTACGCCCCAGATGGGTCCGTCCATGTGTCCGTTCACCAGGATGTTGCACGCTGCGTTCTTCTCCCCTACTTCAATGATCTCTGCGTTCCTGGTCCCCACAAGGATTTTACCCTAATGCACGGCCGAGAAAAAAACATGTGAGAATTCCAATAATGAGCTCCCTCATTTTGTCAAGTATCATATTATTTGTAGCAACAGTGGTAATCTACCTTTCCTCTGCATACAGAGCGAACGCAGTCTATAATTTGTCCAGTTTCTAGTCGAAAGGCCCTGCAGCGCTTCAGCTCCTGGTCCCAGAGCTTCAGAGCGCCTCCCTCTTTGGATCTATAAAGAAAAACAAACACACAGTCCATTTCATATCTCATAGCTTTCAGTCAATCATATCCTAAATGCTTCAAGCAATTTACCAAACACTATGCAGTTTGATTTGACCTTTCATGCAGCCAATATGTGACTACTAAGAGCTTACAGTTCGATCTAGTGCAGCAATGTAAGAGAGCAGGACTCACGGTCTCTCCTTGCCTCCGGTGACGATGAGGCCGTCTCTCAGTGTGGTGTACATGGTGAACACAGGGCCCGTATGAGCCTTGGCCACTATTCTTACTAGAATGTGTTCCTTCCACACACACACATCCCCACTAATGGTACCTGTAAATGTCAAGTTATTCTGAAAAGAAAACAAACCTGCACTAATCTAGTGACCTAAGAGAGCAGAGCAAGCATTTGCAAAAACAATTCACAGTTCATTCAAGCACAGTGTTTAAATTAGGGAACGGTGTCTGATGAGGAAAATATAGCTTCAAATATAATCAGATATCACATAATGAGAGAAAATGAAATATGCAAGAACAGGAACAATTTTAAATATTTAATAATGTTGATTGCTAGTTAGGATTAATCAGATATTTGACAGATGTTTAAAACTGGGCTTGAAATAACAACACACAACAACAGCTATATTGCATATCACTTTGTATTATATATTAGAATTTTAGCGAAGGAAAGTGACTTACAGCTCCAAATGCCACAGAGAGCATGGTCTGCATCCGGGCGTCCTCTATGGAGCTCAGCACACCTTTCTTGCTGAGCAACGCCCGGCCAGCTAGCGTCCAGAAACGCACATGTTTGATCCCCACGGACACAAAGTGTGTGTCCGAGTCGGGACGAAACTCTGCCACAAAGATCCTCTGGGTGTGACCTATACGGCTGGCCACTTTGGCACCTTGGACACAAAGCAGAGGATGATGGATCAGTGAGTCTACTTATTGATTAGCCAGCACTAGGATGGCGAGACAGCAGACACACAAGAACAATTCAAAAGAGACTGACATTAGGCGGTCTAGAAACTGAACCTGTGATCTCTCAGTTGCGGGACAGTCTCTCTAACCCCCGGATTAAGGTCAAAGCGAAGGCAAAGGTGATTCTGTTTTTTTCTGTCTCACAAGATCAGCGCGTACCTTCCTGCCACTTCCAGATGGTGACTGTGTGTTCTGGGTCCAGGCCCACAGACAGCAGGAGTTTCCCTGTGGCACTGAAGCTGACAGAGCAAACCCCGCTGGAGTGGAAACAACGCAGCACCGACAGCGTCTGCTTGGTCATGGCGTCCCACACATGGATAGACGGAGACGTGGCTGAGCGAGAGAGAGGGCAAGGGGACGATGAGAATAAATTGTCTAAGCCTAATACCATGAAAATCTGTCGGTTTCTTTCTTTCTTTCTTTCTTTTTTCTTTCTTTCTTAAAGATTCTTATCCACAAATTTTGAACTCATGTCAAACCCCAGCCAAAGTTGTGAATTATATTATATTATAATTAAGTAGTTTATTGGGTTTCTAGAACAGATTAGAAGAGAAAAAAAACTTGGCATTGACTTTTCTATTGGCATCAAAGGTATAGAGGTTACACATATATTTTGTTTTTCTTTAATGATATTTTTGAGATTATCATGTGATGGAATCTGAAATAAATTCCAGAAATATTTTCAAACATGATACCCCACCATTCATGAAAACAAGCAAGTTTGTGTGAGGTGGAGACCTGTCCTACACCAGTTGACCACTAGATGGCAGTGTGTTAAAAGAATACCTCGGGTTGAAACAACTGTCTATGGTTGAAACCCAAACAGATTTTCTGTTAACACTAGAGGCCATGAAAGACAATTTCACGCACGTTATTTTCTGTTTGTAAAAATAACATGTTTGTGCTTTGAAAACAATTTATTTCTTACCTGACATGTCACCAGTATCACCTGAAAAGCAGGAAAATGAGAGTGATTAATGCAGAAATCATTTGTTGATTTTATGTATCTCACTGAGCAGAGGTTTCTACTATCTAGAAAAAGCTGTACTTTTAAACATTTCAGATTATTTCAGTGTATTTCATTTTCATTTTACAAAATATATATATATTATTATATATTATTAATTATAAATTATAAATATGTCAAATTGAAGTTAATAATTTATAATTTTAATAAAGTGAATGTTACTATCAATCATCCCCTCTTTCAGTTACTGTAATTTCTTGGGAGCAAATAATTTTTTTAGCATGAGTACCTTTTGTAAAGTCCCTGTGAATAATAAGGCAAGCGGCATGCATGGCAATTCCACTACAATTCAACCATGTAGAGATTGTGATTATGCAGGTTAGTGGCTTTAGAGCACAGATAAGAGTGGGGGAGGGGGATGGCTCCCTGTCATGTGCAGTAATCCGCCTGCACAGAGCACAACACAGAGGACAGGGGAGAGAAAACGAGGAGGCCGGTGACGCGTGAGGTCAACTTCTCACAAACATACCTACTTGGCCAGTTGCCACCACGTTGGGGAATTTGGGGTGTTGATTGATTGTTAGGCACAGAATGTCATCGCTATGTTCTACATAGAAACTTTGGCAGGCTGTAAGAAAACACATCCAGCCGCACACGCCGCAAACACACACACACACACACACACACACACACACACACATACAGAAATTGAAATATATTTCATGTTAGCCATTCAGGGTAAGTCAGTGCTTGGGGACGCTCTCTGTTTTCTGTCCTACTCACAGGTCGTCAGGTTGAGGACGATGCCAACTGAGGCCGTGTGGTAGATGATATCCGCCCCCTCGTTCAGATAGTGCACGTTATTGCGGCAGTCATTGCCACGGTAACCAAACACCAGATCCAGCACCAGGTCCTGTGGGATAGACAGGAAAGGACCATCAGAAAGTCAGAAAGGTCAACGCCATGACGACTGGGATGTTTTGAGCCAGCTGCCATTTGAAGTACTTCATTATTCAATTACAGCATCATCAGAGTCCCCAGAGAGGCTGTCTGGACAGCATGAGCACACAGCGGCTTTAGCTGAAATAATTACATTAGAAACCAGCATTTTGTTCTTCTGACAGAGAGAGACCTGCTTGCTGATGATATGAAGTGCACCGTCTTGATGTATCTAATTATTTCTTGTAGTGTTTTGGTAAAGATAATGTCCTTGTTACCTCAATGGGCCTCTTCTTTTTCCCAACGTTGTTGGTCTGCAGCTTCTCTGGCTGCGGCAGCGCTCTGCTGACAGGAGGTCTGAAACACACAGCTGGGGTAAGAGGCGTGCCATGGAGCTACTTACAGTACTACTACTAATACTAATACTTCTACTACTACTACTACTACTACTGCTACCACTACTACTACTACTACTACTACTACTACTACTACTACTACTACTGCTGCTACTACTACTACTACTACTACTGCTACTACTACTACGACTACTACTACTATTACTCCTACTACTACTGATAATAATAATGATAATACACTGTTTTCTATTCTTATTTTTAATCTGACTCTAGATATTGGAACACTGAATGGAGCTCTGTCCATAAAGAGTTAAAAGGGGACAGTCCATGAATTTCCACACATGTACAGCCAATGCACAGACGCTACAATGGACGTTTTATCTTAAAAGCCTAGAAAATCCATTCTGCACTAGCTACCATTAAAAATAGTGTTTCCATCGTAGAAGGAATGAAAAGAGCTAGGATGAAATGAAGGCATAGATACAGGCAGATGATAAAATGACAAATGATTTTTTAAAATGTCAAGGCTGCTTCTATCACTAGGTTTTACAGGCAAATACTGAGTCTATATTATCAGCGAGGCAGTGAAAAGAATATGTTTGAATAAGATGACTGAGTGGGAACATGTCAATAGAGAGCAAAACTGGAATAGAAAAATGTACAATTACCCAAGGCAACAAAGAACCGACTATTAAAGAGATATGAAATAAAAAGCTCTGGAGCAGTGTCTGTAATTCCCCCACATTTTCTCAGGCAGTCGATCAAAACATTGTGATCAACAGTATAGAAAACATCACTAAGGTTAAGTACAGCTACAACTGAACTTCTATCAGCATTGTGGCTTAAGAGTAAAGCAGTCTGTACTCTGGGGTGAACAAAAACCAGACTGTAAATGTTAAAGTCTTTTCCACTCATCAAATCAGTTAATACAGAACTTTCTCTAATTCTTTTGGAAGAAATGTGAGTTAAAAATGGGTCCATGCCCATGAAGCCAATGAAGATAGAGATTTTAAGGAAGAGCTGGAAAAAAACAGTGACCAGAGAATAATAAAAGATGGAAAGACTGTATGGACAAACTGTTACCACGCCCTTCTTTAAGAGTCGAGGCAGGGACATGAAGACGATGCGACATGGGAAACACTATGTAGTGTTTGAAAGAGGCATGCCATATTCATATTTATCCTAACCCAATATATAAATGAGTCCATTTCCTATGTCCTCTCTAAATCAATAGGGGAAAACAAATCCAAACTCACAACACAACAGGTATCTTACCTCGACCCTCTTCATGGCAGCAATAACAAAGGAAAAGCAAGTATTAGAAAAAGGTTTCTTACAGCGCTCACTGCTGCCCCACCGACTTACACAACACTTCAGCCACTGAGGACATGAAACATAGTAGTCAGCACCATGATGTAACCATGACAACAACAGTCCGTCTCTATGACAACCACTGCCCCGTAGATGCTGTGTGGATGCTCGCACCACAGTCAAAAACCAATAAGCCAATCGATAAAGCCAGAATCGATAAAGCCAGAAACTGTTACATGTATTATAATAATAGAAAAAATTGTGATCTATGCTCTTTCAGTTGAAGACACTCAGGTGTTTAAAACAATCTTTCATTGAAAAGAATTTAATATGAGGTTTTTTTTGAAGGCCATAGGCTGACCACGCGGGGCATTCTCCCTATTATAGGGCTTATACTATAGGTACTTGGTTCAGCCTATGTAGGTCTGTTTACCTTATCACCACAATTAAAACAGTTTAAAAGCCCTCACTATGCCCTCTGCTTAATCTTTTGTGTAAAATCAATAAACGTAAACATAAGAGCTTACCTGACCACCCCTTGTCTTCAAGTGGTATTAAAGAAGGAAGCAGGATAATGACAGATGGACAGCCATTAAAGAGAGAAGAAGAGCAGAGAAGGCAGGAAGTTATTTCAAAGGGAGAGAGACAGGACTGGAATTACACGCAGGAAAGAAAAGACACGTTGACTGAAGAAGACAGAGTTAAGTGGTTTAGCCTCAGAAGCCTTGTTTTACTACAATTGGTTGAAACCCCTCAGCTCCAGATGTGGCCACTGGTCTGAGCCTGTGGAAAGCCTCTGCACAGCTCCATCAATGCGTACCTTTCATCCACAGAGGGCTCCTTCAGCTGCAGGTGGGGTTTGACGCCAGTCATGGGTCGCACGTTGGTGGATAAGGCCTTGATGGTGTAGTTAATCTCATTCTCCCTCGTCACATCACTGTCATAACCTGACGAATGACGGGAACCATAAAGAAACAGCTTTACCAATAGGGCGGTTTTGTGCCATATACCACATAACAACCTCAAAAGCAGCTCGCCTCTCACCTCCATCATCCTCGCTCTCGATGTCTGACTCCTCGCTGTCGCACTGCCGGATCTCCCGGTGGCCCTCGGCCTCGTGGGCCCAGATCATGAGGCATGTGTCTCCCCCGCCCACCGTCACCAAGAGGCTGTCATCATGGGTCCATCGCACATTGGTAACATGTGTGCTGTGGGCCACGTAGCGTTTGAACTTTGCATACTTTCCCTGGGGGAGGAGGACAACATTTATTTAACACTTGTGACATTAACACAAAATTAACATAACATTAGCATTAATCTTAGAACGCCAACCTCAAGTCGCGAGATATTCAAAGAGGATGAAACGGAGGATTATTCATTGTGTTTGTCTTACCTTGACGGGGTATCTGAAGAGCTTGACATACCCCAGGTCGTCTCCTGTTGCTAGCACCTTTCTGTTGTTACTAAGGCAGGCAGCGGTCACCTCAGTCACCTCACTGATCACGGGCCAGATGCCTTCCACAGACGTTCCCAGGACGCACGTCCACGTGCTCCAGTCTATCTTCTCCACCTGACCGGGGCGAGCGGGAGAAGAGCGTGAGGAAGGGGAAGGAAGGTAAGGAGGTTGAATGCATCATGATAAGAGGAGACAGGAGAATGGAGGGAGGAGGAGAGGACATGAGCGGCTCCAGCGAGACATGACCCAGCGTCAGCCTTAACAGCATCTATCATCCCTAACCCTCATTTTCTTAATGCTCCCCTCCACTGTGCGCCGTGCAAGGTGTCTGAATGTCACACTGTATAAAGGGACCCTAAACACTATCCCATTTCCACTGCCATAATTAGAACGATACTGGTGAAAAGTGGGCCGTGTTAATGCTTCGCTGCCCTTCCCCGGGCCGTCTCCCGTCCCGGGGGGAAAATGTGGGCCAACAGCGCCACAGCCACAGCACATCCTGTGCCGTTGCCCCTGCTTACCTCTGTAGCTGGGATAGTCTGCCTCTTGCCGCGAGGAGCTTCGAAAAATAACTGCTCTTTAGCACCAGTGTTGACTTGGAGTAGTTTTCCTGTGAATGAAAGAGCCCAGTGGACCATGGTGTGTAATTGTTATTTCAGAGAGCCATATTGAATCCATAATCACCCACTCTAAATTGATTCTGCAGTAGTCTGATGCATATATCACTTGGTATAATTTGCAAGGATCCACTGAGGAGCAGCATAGCAATTGAGCAAATTTGTTTACCTCTCTTGTCCCAGTCCAGATGGGTAATATAGTTGAGGGAGCCTTTGCACACCCCGACCCGCTTGCTGCTCATCACGTTGTAAATGTCCACAAAGCTGTCTCCCGACGCTACCGCAAGATACTTCCCAGCACCTGAGCAAACACAGCAGAGAGCAGTATTGCACAATCAATTTCACAGCAACAATTTGAGCCAGGGATCAATATAATAAAAGAAATGAGGAACAGTATGTTTTGTAATGAGCAGGAATTGAAAATTACTCTCTATGATTGTTATTATTTTAACCAAATTCCAAAAAACAATTCTATATATGAATGTACATACTCCACAGTAAACTGCTGTATAGAGTGACATCTACTCTAAGGTGCAGGCTCTCAGGGACTCATGGGTGTTGGGTGGAGAAATAAGATCCCTTGCATTGTAGATTAAGGTTAAGTGTCGTGGTGAAAGAGAGTTTAGTTTCTTGCTCTCACTTTGTCCGCCCCCACTGTTTCTCATCCCTCTCTCGCTGTCTCTCTGTCTGGCCTTATTACAGAGAGCCATTAATTTGGGTCAGGCCTGCAGCAATATCTCCCCTACTCACAACGGGAGGAAAATGTGTATACCTGAAACTCCACTTCGGCACAGCATCCTACATAAACTCAGATAAGTTGAAGGGCATTGTTGATTTTAGAAGCCTAGTTTCTCCTCAGCTAGGATTTGAGGAGGGTTTTGCACTAGCGAGGAGTTGGGGAGGCGAACCGCAGACCTGGAGAGAATCTGATATCGGAGATGATGTCCTTGCGGTGGTGGAAGGACACCAGGTCCTCCAAGGTGTCTGCGTTCACGATGAGGAAGCTGCCGTCGTTCAGGCCCACCGCCAGGGCCTTGCCGTCCGGGGAGAAGCAGCAGCAACGGCCCCCTGTGGAGGAAAAAGTGTCTGTTCAGCCGGGGGACCAACACACTTCCTATCAGGACGACTGTGGAACAGAGAGAGAAAAGAAAGGCTCCTCTCCCTGTTTGAATGGTGACTCACCTTTCCTGAGCTTGCGTACAGCCAGCATACAGTGGCTGGGGGAAAGGTCCCATATGCGCAGGGTTTTGTCATCGCTGACGGTGGCACAGAGAGGGAGATGGGGATGAGTGGCCAGGCCCCACACTTCACCCTCCATGTGACCCTGCAGGCACACACACAACAGCAGCAAGATTTCATTCAGGGTTGGTCCATTCACTATCAGTCAATACAGGTAGGTAAGAAGGCTATTCAATTATTATAAAAAGGCCAACAAAGAAAGGATAATCATAAAGAGGCATTTTCTTTAGCCCCCAACATGAAATAGCATGTTGAATGGACATTGTAGGGGAAATATTTGCTATGGAAAAATTAACATTTATCCTGAGGACATCCTACATCACAAACAATGAGGACACTGCCAACTCTTGAATAAAAATGGTTGAAATGTAGAAACAGTGCACTAGATATCTATGAAATATGTACTGTTTAATGTCAATTGTTACATTTTGTATGATACAATTCCCAAGAAAAAAAAAGAAAAAAAAAAAAGAAACATCATGTTGTATGATGTATAACACTATATTCTTGTGTTATTGAATGCAGGTAATATTCCTTAGTTTCCCATGCACTCCTTTCTGTTGTGCAGCTGGACACAATATCATAAGCTTTCAAGAAACTTTATCAACTTCTGTATTCATACAGATACAGCCACAACAATTCATTAACACCCGCCTTTTTCTTTTTGTTTTCCCTTTCCCTGCGGCAAGTGGACTTGACCAAAACCGCAGTGTGTATGCCCCATATCATAACTCCCCGCTCTCCTCTTACCAATGCATGGGCATGTCTGATATGTACCAATGGAGATGCTTACATATAGCCTTTTACCTATTAGCATATCATAAAAATCTGTTATAACGGACGAGTGCGGAGAACTCTTGGTTCTTGGCTCCCACCAATTGACTCCCTCCATAAGAATTTGCTCATATATTTTAAAGCATTTCAAAAGGGCAATCAATAACATTAGCTCTGTCCGTCTACAATCGGGGAGCCTGGGGGAAATTGCAGGACCACTTAACTAAATTAACAATCTACCACTGAGCAGCAGTAATTCATCACCGTTTACAGCCATCTCCTTGGTGATTCTGCAGTGTTGTGTAAGAAAGAGGGAAGTGGTGCTGTAACGACATTAAGAGAAAAAGGACAGCTCCGCTCACTGTGAGCCAGTCATTCAGTGCATCTGCAGCCTTTCAAATCCTAACTAGCCTGGAAAAATCCTCACCCCCACCATTACTGTCACCTCACAGGCGCCGACCTAACCATGCTGCAAAAAGCTGGCTTCCCCATGACCGCCCTGCCTGACTTAGTGAAGTACAGCTGGCGTTTCATGTACTGTATATTATTCGATTTGTGACAAGTATTTGGGTTAATTTAATGCTCAATGTGCTGAGAATGCGGCGCTCTCACCTGGACCAGCAGAGTGATGGGGCCGCTTTTGTCCACCTCCAAGATCTCGCCGTTTTTGGTCCCCACTAGGATATGGCCGTGGCCCAGCGATATGGCACGAATAGAGGGGTTGTCCTCCAAGAGCAACCCTACAGAGCCAGTGAATTATAGCACCAAGTCAGACCTTCACTTGAACCAGGACACAGGAGGCAATCTTCATTACAGCTAAAAGCATTGAATGTTTTTAATGGATTTGCATTGGACGATTTTATCGGCTCTCCGGAGCTACGGGACTAGAAGATTGAATCTAGGACAGTGGGCGAGAGAAGGATGACCTTTTACCTTTGGAGCCTGGAGCTAGGACTGCTCTCTTGATGGCGTAGGTCTTGAGGCATCTCTCGAACGTGTCGTCCCACAGAGCAACTATACCGTCCTTACCTCCAGTCACAAATCCCTACAGGGTCAGACAATGTGATGACACATTTAAACCTGCAATCATCATCTGACAGAGCAAATTTTATCCTATACACCACTCACTATAGAAGAGGCAGCTAGACAAAGAGCGAGACAGAAAAATGCATTGCAGATAGGGATGGGCAATAATTCAATATTATCATTTATCATCTTCCAATAAAATCATACTGTGATGAAATAATGATACTGAGTTATCATGATCCACAATATCTGGTGTCTAACTTTATGATAAAAAGCAAATACTGATTAGAATTTGACAAAATTTGATCTGAAACAAATTAGGGAATCTCATTTGAATTTTTTATTGTACTATGCTGTACATTACCATGCAATTTAATGAATGAGATGAACATCAATTTGATTATTGAACATGTGATTTGCATGTTAGCAGATATTGTTACATATCCCTATCAAAATAATTTCTTATGGATATTGTGATATATTTGGTCCATATCGCCCAGCCCTAACTGTAGAGACAGATAGAAAGGGAGAGAAATAAGATTTCAAATATTTTTGAAATGTCAAAACATGTTCTCACTGGCCAGTGCATGAACCCTTTCCCCTGCGGTACCTTTTCTAGTGCGTGCATACTGAAAACGGGGCCGTCGTGGGCCTTGACCGTCTTCATCAGGAACATGTCTCTCCAGATACAAATGTCTCCTGTGCACGTGCCTGAAAACACCATCTCCTCCGTCCAGCCATACACGGCGCACATCATAGTCTCTGTCTTCCCCATGTTCCCTTTGCGCCCAATCAGACCACCACCTGAGAGACAAAATGGAAAATCAACTTATACTAAAATATGTCACAACTAAGCCAGGTTTGTCCTTAATAAACTCTTTCTTTTTCAATGCAACATGCGCAGGGGTCTTACCAGCTTTATGCCAGAACTTCATATGTTTCACTCCGGCTGTGATGAGCTTGTCAGGCATGTAGGGATTTATTTTGACAACAAATATCTTGTCCTTGCTTCCCCTGAAAATCAATTTGCATATCACAAAAAATCCATGACAAAATCATACATTTGACATGTAAAGAGAAAGAAAAGCAGTTGGCCCAGCATTAAAACCACATGGGAGAGAGCCTTTGTATCTGTCTCCCTGTTTGGCCTGCTGACTGCTTTACACAATATGAACAATAAGGATCAGTGGCTGTTCCCTGCCCGATGCGATGGAGCGTACCTGACACTCCAAGTTCTCTAATCGTTGCCCTTTGTGCTGCTGCCTCACTGAGCCTCGGTGAAGCTACAGCAACATTATACCCCCCTCCCCCCTCCCCCATCTCTCTCTTACTCACCCCTAGCTCACCCTTTCCCTGCCCTCTGCCCCACTCTCTGCATTTCCATCCCCCTCCCTCACTCGGCCCCTCCCTTCCTTCACCCTCTCTCACGCACACACACACTTCTCCTCTCCCAGCTGAGGACTAGGCAGTGCGGTGTACAAGGCAAGCTCTGTCAGGCCCCATTTCCCTCTGCCCGCCTCATTGCTCTGCCCACCAGGGTCCGCAAAGAAGATTAGTGCAGCTCCAAGCTGTCCCCGAGCTGCGATGGGAGCCCGGCATACAACAGCATGCAGGAGAGCATCCTGCATGCACTGCTCCAACTAGCCAGGGGGCATTTCAATGGAGTAGGTACTAAATATGAACATGAACAGTGGGCCGAGGAAGAAAGCCAGATATTTGGAGGTCTGCAGGTTTTCCAGACAGATACTTCTGTCCTTTTGGTATGACTTTACCTTGCATGAAATTGAAAATATATCATTATGTTCCTCACAACAAATGCTTCTCATGCATTGCAGCAATATAAGTCTGGTAAGGTAATCCACTTGCATCTACTGTGCAAGTCTGGTGTGCTCCATATCTGGTCACACGTATCATTTACATCATGTATCAAACAGCCCAAGCTCACCAGTAATTCTCATTTATTATGGATCTACAACTGGAGCCCTGGGGCAAACCCTTACTCTAACCATTCAAACCTTGGCAGGGTTAAGTGATTTCTGCTCAGAGAGGAGCCGCCTCGTAATCTGCAAGGCAATTCCCCCTCTCTCTCCTCTCCTCCATCAATCACACTGCAGACCCGAAACAGTGCAGTGGGTTCAATTTGGCCCCTCATCTATAAATGTCCATATTTAAAGTGGAGGTGCTCAAACCATCTTTAGAATTAACGGCAGGGTTTGTCAAAGCTCATGCTCTTGTTATTGTGCCGCCCCCCCTGATGTGGCGACAGCTGCTGCTGGGTGGTGACAGGCTGATCCACAGCCATGTAAAGACTGTAATAACTGTACTAACCGTATGGCTGAGAGCTTCTCCCCCTTCCTCCAGTCCCACAGCACAATGATGTGATTGTCATCCAGGCCCACCGAGGCCAGCCGTTTGCCATCCGCTGTGGAGGGAAAAACAAAAATGGCGCTGTTTAATAAAGTACTGACAAAGCTGACTCCTGGGGCTGTATCCACAAACATTCTGAGAGTCCTCTCAGAGAGCTCTTATCTTTCTTAGCAAGGAGTCTTAGCTTAGGAGTGATTTAGGAAACTCTGAGCAAGGAATGGACAAGAACTTTTATCTTAGTGAGGAGGTGTGGTTGACCCCGTTGCTAGGTGTGATGCTCTCTTTGGACGCTGTCATTGGTTGATCAAGAAAAATCAACACGTTGGGGCGCCCCGGTGGCTCACCGCGTAGAGCGCGTATCGCATAAGGCTCAGTCCTTCCCACAGCGACCCGGGTTTGTATCCGGCCCACAGTCATTTGCTGCATGTCCTCCTCTCTCCCATACCTTCCTGTCTATCTCTCACACTGTCTCTATCAAAAATAAAGCATAATAAAATGCCTAAAAAAAAGATATTAAATTGATACTGGATTCTTCTGACTTGATTTGGTGTTCTACATTTCGACTTGAGACTATATAGATATATATATATATCTATACACATTAAGAAAAATCAACATGCCTCTTTTTGTCATACAGAATGAACACAAGGAATCACACAAGATAAAACACAATTAACTCAATATTAACGCGTGGTTTGCTTATACTATCAAAAATAAAATAAAAATAGAGCTCATTGGACAAAATCTTTGAAAACCATACGAATGGTACTTTTTAATACTTGTACGGTTCTCACAGGTTGACGCATTATGCCTTTATTTGGGCGAATGCAGTAATGTTATTATACTTTATTAATTTGATGTTAAGATTTGGTGAAAATGGCTCAAGACTCAGTAGTATTAGTATAATTTATAGACTATATTGGCAAGCCTATATGAATAGGATTTTTGAACAAGAGTACATTGCAGATGATAGAGACATGTGTCCCCATCAGTGACCAGACAATACAGAGAAAATTCGCTGTATCCATAGCTGCTGTTTTGTCGGTGCACAGTGCGACCGGCCAGTGGGAATTAAACAGGCTGCGTCACAATATGAGTCTGTGAAGAAGCTGTGACTGTTTGTGTGATTATTCTATGTGGTTGCATTATCACTGCTGCACTGTTTGCCTGTTGCTAAATATCTTAACATTGTGATAACTTTCATAATAATAATAATAATAATAGCGTTAATGCGTCTTTTCTGCGTCTTTCAGCCATTTTCTCCTCTTCTTAAGAAACTCCTAAGCTCCTAAAAGTCTTCCTCTCTACTCTTTCCACCTTGGGAGCTCTCTTGAGGGCTAAGATGCTTTGTGAATAGCTTTTATCTTTACTAGTCTTACTTTTAAGGGGAAATTCTTAGAAAACATCATCACTCTCAGAGTTTTCTTAGAATTTCACCACTAGGACCAACTCTTAGTACTAGGACGCTTTGTGGATACGGCCCCTGATTTGCTTCAGTGAAGTCTGGCCCTTGTTAGCAACATTAAAGCAGTCTGGTGGGTTTGATCCGTGGCAGGTAGTTCACTGATATTGACACAGGGATAACTGCTCCGCCTCTGTTTGGGCCCAATTAAAGGAAGCCAGATGAGTGGCTCCACCTTGATGCTGTCAGACTGCCACCACAAAAAGACAGTAGAAACAGGATTTTTCATTGTTGCTTGTTAAATTGACTGCCTTGTGAACTTGCCCATATCCTTTGTGGGGAGAGAAGTCTTTTTTTTTTTTTTTTGATTCAGCTCTGACTGAAAGATCTCAGGGAGCAATTGTAAATATATTCAGAAATATGTTCTCTTGAAATGGATAGTAGAAAACCGTGTCGGGTGTTACCTGAGAAATCCAGCGCACACACTCCGAGCTGGTGGAAACCTTTCAACACCGACATGGGTTTCAGCATCTCTGTGTCCCATATGTGGATGGAGGAATCTCGGCCAACCTGGACAGAAAACAAAACATTCAAAGTCCTAACACAATCTGTCGAATTAAATCCATTTCCACTTTACAACAACAGAATCTTGAGGCCTATAAACACGCATTGGCAATGACTCTCCAGTTCACGAGGGCCTCCTTGAACTCTATCCTCGGGCCTGGGGGGCCAAGAGCCACTAAAACCAGCCGCTGAATATTTCATGCTGGCAGCTACCTGGCCTGTTGCTACAAAGTCCTTGAGGGGGTGGATCGCCAGGCAGAGGATGTCGTCATCGTGGCCCATGTAGAAACGCTGGGTATTCTGCTGTCGGTTGTACACAACCCCGACCGCAGCTACATGGTAGACTATTTCCCCTGTCTGGGTGTAGAACAGGTTGCTCCTGCAGTCGTACCCTCTGTAGCTGCAAGCCAAAAAAACAAGTGTAAAAGTTTGAAAAGAAAACACAAGGACAATATGAAGGGCTTCATTCAAAAGTGCTGTATCTCCATCTTGGAAAGATTTGTCTACCTGAAATTCATCAGTCAGTATTTCCAAAGCACAGATGATTCTATCCTCAAAACATAGCTGTTTTCTAAGCAATGGTCTTAAGATGACTCTTCATGTGTTAGCTGTTCTTCTGTCTTTGCGGTGTGTTTGGTGTTGGTTTAGAGACTTTCATATTCACTGTGCTACAGACTCACCCGTGAATGAAGTGCAGCTTCATCCCGCTCCCCGGTGCTCGCTCTCTCTTCTTCATGGCCAGCGCTCGGTGCTTCTCTTTGCACTGCTCTTTGAGCTGAGGTAGATCTTCTTTATAAACCTGAGCATGTGTAGACAAGTGGGTTTTATAAAGTCCTAACCATTCTCTGTTAAACAAAATCCTGATTATGCCAATGCAAAGTGAAATATGATTTGGAGAGGGGAACATTTTTGATTTCATTACAGACCTGTCGTCGATAAGTGAGCTGCGTCTCCTGCTCGATTTCTGAGTCCATCTCAGGTACGTCTGACTGATCAGAGTCTGACTCTTCACTGTTGGAGTCCGCCAAGGTCTCTGCAGGTGCAAAGAAGGTTGCATCAGACCCCACCTGTAAAATCTGTCCCTGCCTCTACATCAGACACAAATATCCCACTGCCCATCCAGGACATAAAATATTGCATCCTGTTTCAGTTAAAGCCAAGGTGGATCATATAATAATAGTTTGTCGGCCACTATGACATCTTCTATTTATCAGGCAGTGGCGCTTCGCAGTGACATTACTCAAGAAAATTCACAAAAATGCTGACGCAGCGAAACGGAGCCGTGCCAAGACAAGGCAATAAGCAGCGCTGGCAGCCGAGGGCTGCTGCTCACAAGATCCATTAGGAAAATTAAATGGAAAGGCAGTTAGTATGTGCTTTAATTTCAGAAAGCACAGCAGCGCTCTGTCTCCGGGAAAAACACAGCTTGGAAATGACGATGCAATTATGCTTTCCAAGCTTCAGTCACTTTTATTGGATTCGTCATAATTAATTTGATGGCTTTTCCTTTGGAGAGTATTACAGAAAAGATAGTTTGAAAAAACTGTATGGGAGGGGAACAATCTTCATTGCTCTTCAGTGCTTTGGCACGTCAAATTCATAATGAGGCTATTATGTGCAGCGTGGGGGGCAAATTATGTAACTGCAAGTCATCATTAATCATACAACGCTTAAAGAGTAACTAAGCAATTAAACACATTACTTTGTACAAATTGGGTGACATTATTACACTTACTTTTTCAACTAATGGAAATTTAGGCCTACTTTCAGAATTGCACTACAACCAGAATGTTAAAAAGTAAAATATAAGAGGATATCAAGAACTGTGATGTTAACCCACTTTACTTTTTTTCTGCACATGATTTTGCAGTAATTGACTGAGTGGAGTATTAGTCAAATGGGTCCCACACTTTACTTGATTTGATGACCAATATGTTGGCAGGAGCCATTTGAGAAGGCAACGGCTTTGTGAAAGTACATCAGTAATATAAGTAATGCAAGTCACTGGTCTCTACACAAAGCAACATTGTATTACTATAATATTCAAATATTCCTTTGATTGGAAGGTAATATGTAAGTTTTTTAGGAAGTATATCCCCATATTCTGGTTAAATGATGATATTACTGAATGAGACTGGATGGCAGCTTACCTTGTGGCGCTATATGCAGCGCTTCTTTAGACTTTCTCTCTGGAACAAACTTCCACTGGAAAACCGAGTGGTCGGCGCCACCAATAGTTATGACCCACTGGTAGTCATGTGACCATCTAACGTTGGTTATGTGGGCTGAATGACCTAAATACTTTTTAAATTTTGCACCTGAAATCAAGAGGAAACGTATCAACAACCCTGTGCACACGAATAGAAACAAATGTGTGCGCAAGCCACTTTCAGTATCGAACGACATGGTCTTCCTCACCTTTTTTAACACATGGATATCGTAAAAGCTTTACTAATCCATAGTCATCGGCTGTTACTAAGACTTGATTATTAAAGTTGGCATCTACAGAGTTGATGTCGTTGATCTCAGAGTACTTGGGCCATATTCCGTTCACCTCCGGACCCAACACACACGTCCAGGAAGACCACTGCACCAGCTTCAGCTCCTCCCTGTTGCTAACCTCCTTGCCACCTCAACAGAAGATAGACACATTTTATCTCACACAGCAGCACCGTGACAATATGACAACCGAGCAATATTGATGTTTTTGACGTTCCCTGATTGATTTTTCTCATGTTATGGAGAATATATGCTCTAACAGTAGTAATTCAACTGGAAACATTCACACAGCAAGGTTGTGCTTACTTGGCATCCTGTAGAAGAGCCTCCTACCGCTGCCATCGTTGGTCTGCAGGTACTTGCTGTCCGTAGACCAGTCCATGTGTGTGATGAAGCTGGTGGAGCCGATGCACTCGCCCACCTTCTTGTACCTCTGCACCACACCATAAATATCCACTGAGTTATCGTTGGAGCCCACAGCCAAGTGGGCCCCATCTGGGGAGTACTTCAGCTCATGGATGGCCTCCTTCCTGTCCTTGATGTGAACCACCTCTGTCATATCTCTGGAGAGGAGAGAAATCTAGCTTGACTGAAGAACTACAAAAAATAAAAATGATAGAATTCTTTATCATAAAGGTCACTACTGAATTCAGAGTGAATTCAGTCATCTGGAATCAGGGTTGTCCTTTGACCTGTGTACCCACCTGACTCTGAGAACGGTGAAGGAGCCATCCTTCATGCCCAGTGCCAGGTGAATGCCATCGGTGCTCACGGCAGCACAGCGTATGGGCTCCTCCATGTTACAGCGAGCTATCAGCGCATGATCTATGAGGCTCCATATCCTGTCGACACAGAGGGAACTCGGCTCAGCATGAGAACTTTACAGGCAAACTGGTGTTGGGGTCACACAGGGGACAAATCAACAGGAGCAGAGGAGCAACCACAAAAACAGCCTAGAAGTGCACAGTGAATGGGCACCACACTCTTCATTTATCCAAATATTTTCTTAAGAATAGAGGATATTAAAACATGATGTTCATCTTCATCAGACAACAATCTACAAGAACATTTAATGAGGAGAGTGCGGCACCCATCCATTTTTTTAAAACCAGCTTTGGGGGTAAATTGTTCCTAAAACTATGATTACATAATGATATTACAAAGAGTAAGTAGGCAATGCAAAAAATACTTTCAGAATAATATTTTAAAAGCTGAGGTTTTAATCAAATTACCAAATGAAGTAATATTTCAAAAATCACTAATTACTTTGATTGAAAGATAATGCATAATTTATTACATTTTTGAAATAACTATGCCTACACAGCTGTCAAAAACTACACTTTTGCTCATTTTCTTTGCATGAGCCACATACTGAAAAAATAGAAGTGACTGGATTTTTGTCAAATAAATCATTCGCTCATCATCCTATTGAGTGATAGTGTCTTTTACTCCAACATTGTGCCACTGCCTGGCTGAGCCTGACGACACACCTGACTGAACGGTCATCGCTGCCGGTCATGGCCAGGGGCTTGGTGGGGTGCACGGCCAGCGCCCACAGCTCGCCCTCACAGTGACCCTGCATGATGAGGAAGGGCTTGTTGCGGTCGTGGACCACCACCTCGAAGATCTCGCTGTCCTGGGTGCCCACCAGGATGTGATCCCCCCGCCAGCACACGCTGCGCACCGACAGCCCTGTCAACACACAGATGCACAAAACAATCAGGAGAAAAAAAAAAACACACGCGTACAAAGAGCAAACCAGACAGACGTATGCCAATGCGTACACGGGGTCGGTGTAAGAGACACGACAGGGAGAATTACAGGGACGGTGTAAATAGCCATCTGGAGGCTACCTAGCATGGGGATTTCAACAGCAAATGCAATGACAGCACATGTTGTCAAGCTGCTCTGCAACTGACTCTGGGGTAAATAACAGAGAGAAAAGGATGGAGGAAGCATGTGCTGTATACACATGCACACATGACATCTGTATACAGCGTATAATTACAACAGCTTGGACTTAGTAACGACAAGAGGAACAGAAGAACAATGCGGGGATCGCTACAAACAGACTGACATGGTTGTTAACTGCGCCCTCAACAACATTACCCACCTCGGCTATTTTCACCTCTAGCTACTGTTAGGTCCAAGATTACAAATCAAGGGGACGATGAAAATAAAGGACAAGAAAAAAAATGTTAGTAAGGAGCACAGAGATGGATTAAAGTGTGGCTTTTCATTCAACCACACAGCAGGTTCTCTTTACATTGAAGAAATTCTAGTTGAAGTTAATTCTAGCAGCAGCTCAGTAGACTACAATATGGTCTGCAACCTTTCTGTACTCAAATTAGAGGAAAAAAGGAGGCGGCTTGACATCACCTTTATATCCTTGGTCTGTTTCCCTGAGATCGATGACAGTAATTGGTTTGAAGTTGAGATCCCACAGCCGGACACAGCCGTCTCGGCCCCCAGTGGCAAAGCCCTCCTCGCAGGCATTCATGCTGAAAATCCCTGACTGGAGGAAATGACAGGCTGTCAGTGGGGATCTGCACAATAAATGGACAACGACAGAACCAGCCTCGGCTACAGACAGCATAGCACCGCTGCTCAGCCAGGCATTTGTTTAACAAGGCTTTCACAATTACAAACTTGTTACTGCGGCCTCAAGATACCGCAGCACTGGATAACGGGAGGTGTTTATTGTGTTTTTTTTATTATTGGAAAGCTCTGATGGTGGCCTGCTTTGGCTCAGTGTGAGCAGCGGTAGACAGGGAGGCGAGACAGTGGACATTTGGTGGTGGGCAGTGTAAAAAAATCAGGAATGAATGTGCAACGTAGTTACTGTCCCCTCCCCCACCTCTCCATCCCTTCACCCAGCTGTTGATCCCATAGATATCATTTAATCCTGTGTAGTAAAACGTTGATCCTTTTCTACTGAGCAGAATCAAACGAAGCCACAGGGCTGCATGGCATCGCCCCTGATCTAAGTTCAACGGATGCTTTAACTGTGATTCCTCTATATTTCGGTATATAGGCACAGCTCAACAGAGAGACACAGTAAGGGATGAGGTGTAGATTGGACAATAATGGCCAAACAACAAATCGGCTGAACAGAGTCAACCTCAGCAGCAGGGTGGGTGGAAGCAGCAGTGTTTGAGCAAGTTTGCGCCTGAGTGTAAAAACACTCTGGGAAACATGTGGGGGCTGTGGGAAATGCAAAAGCAATCTGAGCCGCATAGCGCAACATACCCTTGATCTGAGCAGGGACTTGTTTAGCATTGGCCTCGTTACAGCCCCCCACAGGGTGGTGACACACAGACGAGACACAACACTGGCTCTAATCACAACCTGCAAACGTAAAACTTACCCCGTGAGCTCCTTGCACTGTCCTCATCAGGTTGATCCCTTTCCAGACATAGATATCACCATTCAAGGCACCCGAATACGTGACCTCGTCCTTTGCACAGGCAAGGCAGAGGATGGTTTGGAGATCCCCAGTTTTGCCAAAAACACCTCGTTTGGGGGTCAGGGCATTACCACATAAGCTCCAAAACTGAAAACACAAACAGGAGAGAGTATGGTGGCTAATAATCCTCTGTGTAATCCTGCCCTGAAACTGAAAATAGACAATTATGTACTATTTTGGATACGAAACAGTGAAAAACTGACATTTTGAATGGTACATACGTATATACGAACACACACACACACACATACACACACACACACACACACACACACAGCAGAGAACGGATCTGCACTCAAATCCACAGAGCACCATAGAATACACCAGTGCATGCACATACGTGGTCACCTTGAAACAAAGCAAAGTCAAAATTCAAAATGCCCCCCATCTGATGTTGGGAACTCTCGCTGGGGGTCAGTGCTGTAACCACCTGATCAGCATGCACAGACAGAGACGCGCGCACGCACACACAGGCTCATGATTTATGAACAAGGTCATCGGGATGCGCGGGCACAGCCTCGTCTGAGGGCTAAATCCATCAAACAGAGAGAGACGCTCCGTCTGCATCGAGATGAGATCACAGGGAGGGGGCTCGCCCAGCGCGTCTCGAACGCTGAGACACGGCCGCCGGCACGTGACGCCGAGACGCACCCATCAAAGGCAGCAGCTGGAAAATGACAGAATGACAGCCCTTTTCCTGCCCTACCTAAAGGAGGATATCCCCCCATGTTATCTTCCCCCTGCGCATCACGCACTGAAACCTGGTTCGCTGCACACACACACACACACAAAAGAAGTATAACCTTGAAACGACATGATGCTGCTCGGAAAAGACAAAAACTGTAGGCGAGCGGCGGTGGTGTGGTGTTTTTGATGAGACGAGAACAGACAAACCTATCCGAGGAGGCTAGACAGATAGAATGCACAAATGAGCTGCTCTATCACAATAGCCTGTCAGACCCTGCCTCACTAACACCTATCATGGTGACTGATAGGGCAGCCGTGTGTGAACAGGAGGGATCGATTATCAGAGGCAGGCATCGCAGGCTCAGATACAGCCTGCTGTCAAACATCTGAGGCTTCTACCACGCACCCCAACAGTCCTAATCCTGATTCTCCGAGCTGAGCGTGTGCGTTTGTATGTGTGTGTGAGCGTGCGTGTGGGGCTGGGAGGTGGCAGTTAAGGTTAAGCAGTGAAAATTATAGGTGTGGGAGTAATCAGGTATATGGGAGGGTTGGATCGTGTCGAGGAGCTGCAGCTTTGAGGACTGGGGCTGTGCGAGGCTTGGCGGGGAAGTGGGGTGGAAAGGGGGGGGGGTTGTGGCCCAGCCTGTTGCGGAGGAAGCGGGGATGGATGCGGCGTGACTGCACAGCCCTCCCTGCCCGCAACTGATAAGGCAGCGAGACACGGGCGCCAGCTAATCCCCTCGCTGCTGAATTACTGAGAGGAGACGGGATGCTGGAGGGGTTTATGATGAGGCTGGGAGCAAGAGAGAGACAGAGAGAGAGGGAGAAAGAGAGGGAGGGAGAGGGAGAGGGAGAGAGAAAGACAGAGAGGAGTGCGGCACGGTCGAAGGCTGTAAAATGAGAAGTAGAACTACTGCGATTTGGAACGGGGAGCTGGTAAACAGTGTGACACAGGGAATGGATGCTTTGTGGTATTACGGTATTAAAATCACTGTCAGAGTAACTCTTTTTTTTTCTTGAAAACATAATAGGCTTCCAGTGAACACTGGGCACGGTGCAGGCTGCTCCTCTCGGCTCAGGATTAGTTGGATGTCATTGGCTCGGTTACCTCCACCATCACTCCAGGGAAAACCTTTTTAATGTAATTAATGAAGAGAGGGGTATAAATCATCAGCTGGCTGATGCACCCCTCTCTGCTCCATCTCACACGGTCTCCCCCTTCTCAGACCCTCAGTGTCGCTGCTGACTGCTAGGCTAAACGCTGTGCCATACAGAGTGAGAGGTTTGACTGTCGACCTGTTGGAAGTTGATTCTCTGAAAGCTCCTGTCATCCATCCCCACGGTGTCAAGCTCAAGCTCACCTCCATGGCAATTTGTGGCATTGTGATCCACTCACACAAATATATACGCGTGCGAGCACACACACAGCTCCCTTAATCAGCTTCAGTGGTGAATTAATCACCTACTAGTCAGCCAGTGGGTACAGGATGTGCGTGCGTTTGTGTGTAAAGGGGCGGGGTCCCGGAGCTGAGGAAGGGCGAGCCAAGGTCTGAGCCGTCCCGAACAAATTAAACACTTAAAATGGCTATATGATTAGCTGGAAGGAAGTCTGCGGGGAGGAGAGCGCTGCCAGCAGCGAGGGTCCTGGTAGTCACAGAGGTTGTGTTTTCCGCAGCCTGCTAGTGAAAGGATTACTGGGGCTAAATCTCCTGAGTGCTATAATCGCTGAGCGAGCACAGGGCCGGGGGAGCAGATGTCACATGGTCCGTGGGGGTGAAGGCTGGGGAATTATGTGGGACGATTGCTGGATTGCCTCGGCATCATGAAACCAAAAGAGGGGAAAGGAAAAGAAGAGACTGAGGGATGCAGCAGGGACTGGGGGTGGGGGTGGGGGGTTGGGTGCACTGGCTGGAGGGGGGATTGGGAGTGAGGGGGTTAGTGGGGGAAGAGTTCAGGGGGAATTACTACTGGAGAGGGAGGTAAGGAGCAGGAGGCAGGTCAAGCCGGATTGAGAGGAGGGAGTCATCAGTGCGATCTTCCTCCACTGGGAAATACAGTAACCCACTCGACTACACCAAACCCATTTAAGCCTCACAGGGCCGGTGGGCACATTTCCTATCTATTTGAGAATGATTCGCTCTCTGTCCACTGCTTTGGGAGTACGCATCCTCCGTGGCTGTGTACTCTTGTTATTTCCTAATGGCCTGGCCACTCAAGGAACACTACTAAATATCCCAGGGGAAGGCTTGGCGAAGATACCATACATGAACTCATTGAAGATTTATGAACACCACTCTTGTGTGAAAAAGAAGCGATAGAGATGGGTTTTGAAAAGGGCCCAAGCGCAGCTGCAGTTCGTACAGTAGAGGGTTTTTGAAAAGCTGAATGGGGAGAAAGGGAAACTGAGTACCACAGAGTCACGCTCCCATATAAAAGAGAACATTTTCCCACTCTGCAGTCCAGATTACTACAAATGAAACTTGAGAGGAGAGACTAGGAGCCATTGCCTGTCCTACTTATGTTAAGTGCCTAATAACCATGGACTCTGGAATAAAATGAATTTGCATACATCTATTTTAAGGCTGTGATATGGTCATGCCGATAAAGTGGAGAGGGCAGGGAAGAAAGGGGAGCAGAGCCACTGGATTCTTCCAACTTCCTGAAAATCATAATCTGTTTGCAGATATTATGCAAATGAAGCAGAAGAACTTCAGCTTTCAAAAGCCGACTGTAATCTATGTGAAATGACCAGGAAGCAGCTGTACCTTTATATGTTTGACACCACAGCTTACGAGCTTGCTCGGCTGGTACAAATCCCATGATATGTCAAATATCTGTGGAGGAGAGGACATACAATGCATCAAAAATTGATTTTCGAACAAATACCACAACATCTCCCTTGCATCATATGCAGCATATTGATCCTTGATTATGTATCTCTACACAGCAAATTCCTGACTGTTAATAAATGTTGACTGGATTCATACAAACACTGACAGTGTTGATTTTAATACTTTCAGAGTTAAACACTGACAGTTTCAACTCAAATTCAATTCCAGTTTATTTATAAGCACTTTTAACAAGCAGGTTTCTCAGGAAATGCTTTACAGGGAAAGAAGGATGTAAATACAAAAACAACAGATGAGAGGGGAAGAGAGAAAGTGTGTGTGTGTGCACACCGGCTGCGATATAGTGTGGGGGCTGAATGAGAAAACAACAGCTGGCTGTATTTCATCTTTTTAAAATTCCTTTTCATTAGCTGGGCGTCCTCTCAGACAGGGCCTGGAAAGCTCACAATCAATCAGGCCTAACTTGTTTATGCCCCCTCTGGGCAGCAGCTCCATCCTGCGTTTATAGCTAATTGAGGCGGTCGATATTGAGCTTGTGACGGAGGCGGAGGAGGAAGAGATGTGTTTACCCTGTCTGTATGACCGGGAGCAGCTGCCAGTACCCTCCCTCTCCTCCAGTCCCACACGCAGATCGTGTTCTTGGAGTCCAAGCCCACCGACACCAAACACTGCAAAGAGAAAAAAACACAAACACCACACTCGCATCACAGGAAGCATCACACACTGAATAGCTGCTATTCTGTTACACCACACTGATCAAACTAACTACCTCCACTGTACCGTGGCTGGCCACAATGAAAAGATTCATGGGCTACAGCACAGAACAGTTGTCCAGCCCCTGGCACTTAAAGTGAGCACATTAGAGTGCTTTTGCTGGAGGAGCCTCCTATAGCTGACCGAGTGAGTAGGCAGCAGCAGCAGCAGCAGCGGAGCAGAAGAGGAGAGAGCAGCGCTTATGGAAATCCATCTCCACTCTGCAACTTGCGTTTGCTGCTGATTCAATGTTGGGGCACGGAAAGCTCAAAGTTGTATTTGAGAAGTCTGGCTTTTAATGATGAGCAAAGAGCCCCTGCGTGACGAAACCCAGTGAAACTGTGCAAACTGTGTCTAAACTGCTGGAGGCTCGAAGGAAAAATTTCTGTGGAGGCCTAGTGAGACAAATCCTACCCACCATCAAGTGTAAAGACTGAGTAAAACACATTTATTTATTTATTTTTTGAGAAAGTAGAAAGAAATCAATTAAAGGATGCGTGAGGCCTTCGGCATTTGTCTATTCAGCCTGTAAGGAGCGCTCTGGATAGGAATGTGTGAGGATGAATGTGTTTAAAAGCACTTCAATATTCTGCTGCTATTCAAGATACTCAAGTATTCCTTTTAAATGTTGGCCCATGTAAATGCTGCAATCTGTTTAGAAAAGCTGGAATTAACTGTAGGTGAGAGCTGGGATATGCCGATATAAAATGATACACTAAGGCATGTAAACACCTTGCTTTTTTTCTGTGTTATTGATGGTTTATGAGATTTCTGTTCCTGTGAAAAATAATGGGAATGTATACACAGATACTTCTAATCAAGACATGAACATCCATATAAGCACCTGATCCTAAATATAACATCAACCAGGGTACGTAGTATCAGACAGGAAGACTCATTACATACACATTACGTTACAGGAGACCTTTAGTAAGCAGGCTAGAAGAAGTTTAAACAACTAGAATAAAAGAAAGAAAAACATTGAAACTGAGAAGCAAAAAGGGGTTAGAATCACATAGCACTTCAGAGTGAGCGGTACTCTTTGTGCCACACAGCACAACTGCAGCCTGCACTGGAATATCTAAGAGATGTCTCCAACATCAGTGTATTTTTGACATTGCTTTAATAGACGGACAGGGTAACAGAACAAGGGATTCCTCAGTTCAACTCTGACTTTCTCAGATCCGGAGAGGGGAGAGATGGGGAGTAAATAGAGCCGCTAAACTGAGAAGCGATGGAGCCTCCTCTGGCTTTAAACACTGTCACATCCCATCTAAATCCCCAGCTCTCTACCCGAGCAGGAAAATAGCGTGGGGTCATCTCCCTGTCTCCCACTGCAAAACAGAGGAGGTGTAACTCTGCTCTGAGAACTCCTGCGGGAGGAAGAGAGAGTCTTGCAAAGATAAAAAACCCCTAAAGCTTGATCCATGAAATATTGATTTTTTGAGATATGAATACTCCAAACAACATCAGGTGGAGGCTGCTGGGTGTAAACCTTAACGAGTGGCACATCTACAGAGAGCTTGCTATGAGGATGACATGTCAGGAAAAGGCTAAACAAGAGCTTCTCAGAAGGCTCTGGTGATAAAGAAATAATGACTCAGGCAAACATTTCATGTTGCGTTGTCGCAGAGCTGAGGTGTGACGTTGTCTGAATCCTATTCTGTGGTTAAACCATTGCTACGTTGCGTGAGTATGAGGAATCCCTGGGCTCTAAAGCTCTGGGTGTCACCGTGTTCTCACCTGAACGTGACAAGGTCCTGTCAAACTCTGCGAGCCAGTGGCTAACAGACATTCCAGCTGACTGTTTCAAGTTAAATCTCCCAAGCGGGAGGGGGGTGTCTGTGTGCAGCTGTCCGGCTAATACTGCTGGAGTAATCACAGATGTGTCATTTAGAAACGCAGCCCAGCAGGCGAGCTCCAGCAGCCAGCTTGCCTGTAGCTGCTGAGTGGAGCTGCTGAGTTTTCATGGTCGCTGCTGCGCCGCTCTGACTGAACTTTTCTGGTAATACTTCCAGCTCTCTCTGCATTCTCTGACTACAAAGCAGAACTGAGTGCTTGGTGACAACACAATCACATAAAAACTAACTTGTACTTCTTAAAGTAATCAAATAATAGTAGAGAATTGTCAGTGCGCTACACAAAATGTTCTTAGTAATTTCGTGTCATTGGCATTATTGTGCATTGCGTTTTACTCTTGACTGTACCTGTCCCTCGAGGTCGAAGGCCAGGCAGGCGATGCCGTGTGTGTGCATGTCCTTGAGGATGGACACAGTCTGGACGGTGTAGGAGTCCCATACACAGATGTAAGGCTCCTTGCCCACCTGTCCTGTGGCCACCAACACACGCTCCGGATGCAGAGCTAAACTGTACAGAGAGAGAGAGAGGGAGAGAGAGAGAGGGAGAGAGATGGTTAATTCAACATACAGCTAGAATCTCTGACTCTGGATAGGCAGCTTAATTTAGGGTCTAAAGGGGCAAACCATCTGATTAGCACTGCCTGTGTGTGTGCGTGTGTGTGTGTGTGTGTGTGTGTATGTGTGTGTGCATGCGTGCGGAGAGCAGAAGAGGGGCTCAGCCTCCCAGAGAACGGAAGCCATCGGGGGGAGATGACGGCACATTAAGTCCGCGATGGGCCTGAATCGGGAAGCAGAGGGGCAGCTTTACCCCCCGGAGGTGACATGGTTCAATTAACCCATTCACGCTCAGATACGTTCACACGGCCGTGCCTCCTCCATGCCCACTGGGTGTTCACGGGGTATGGAAGGCACTATTGGTGAAATGGTGATTTATTTATTTTTTTCAGAGTCCCTTGAACTGTTCTTTGCCCATTTCACCTCTCCTAATTCATCCGGGGTTTCCTCGCATCACCAGGCATATGTTTGTAACGCTGTTACATAATCCCCCCTCCCCTCCACTCGTATCTCCCCCACCTACAAGCATTCGCACTCTACAGCTGAGCAACAGCCTGCTGTATAAAGCTTTCACCCCCCGCCCCCTCCCCTCCCCCCTTTGCCCCGCCTTCCAGCGGCCGCCAGTCACGTTCCAGGCAGAGCTGAGTGATTCACTGGGCAATTCTTCCTCTTGCCTTGTCCTGGCCTATATATTTCATGCTGCGACGGAGCTCCCTCCATTATAATCAGGCCGCCTGTTTTGCCAACTGCACTCCAGAATTTCTAATCCTGGCATGTATTCAGAGAGCAGGCCAGAGAGACTTCGCAGGCCAGGCAGCACCAGCCTGCTGAGTCAAATCAGCTCACGACGAGGTGGCGTTCTCCCACACACAAACTCTCTCTCTCTGTCTCTCTCACACTTATTCTCATTCTCCCTCATTCTCTCTCTGTCTTTCTCTCTTCCAAGTTTGCTCTATGAATCTCTCTGTCTGAGTTTATTCCTTCGTCTGTCATGGTGACACCTTATTTGCATCTGAAATGCACTGTCACCGTTCTGCTGTGAACTTGTCACGGCCTTTCAAGTTGTGTTTTTGGCTTGATGGTGTAACCTCTCTGTTTGGAGGCAGAGGTGGGTTAGATCTGTCAGGGGCCATCAGGAAGCCTCTTGGCAGCATCGCTCCTTATCCTCCCTCAACCCTCTCCCCTTGCTCTCTCCCATCCCCTCCACTTCCCCACCTTCTGTGCTGAACCTCTCTCCAACCTGGCACAATTTCACATCTTCCTTTATATGACTTATATAATCAGAGCAAAGCAGCTAAAAATAGCATTCAGAGGAAGAGAATATGATTGGAACACTTTGAGATGCAGACAGCCACAGCAGAGAAAATCGCTTTGGCACAAGCAGGTACTGCATAGCAAATCTGTTTGTTCCAACGTCAAACCAACGGGACGATGAAGCGAGGCTGAAGAATAAAATCTCCGACAGACAGTGATTGAGTCAATCTAAGGCAAAGACTTACTTTGGCCAACTCTCTGTTGGTAACATCACTAAAGTGAACAAATGCAATTCTCCTCCCTTTAGCCTGCTGTCCATATTAGTCTTTAACTGGAAAGTTGCATCAACCAAACCTGCAAACCACTACAGCCCTAGACCTTAAACAGCTGACATTTTCCTGTCCAGTCATTTTGGTTTCTAATGGTTATCCAGATATTGCCAGTAACAAAATCTGAAGGTAACCTCGTGTTGATGACCAATGACAAACTATTAGCAGGAAGCACTGACACTCAGCGGAGTCTTCTTGTCCTTAGGTCCCATATCCCATGCACTTTACTATGAAGTCTATGTATCTCATGGCCAAGTGACAAAAAAGCCAATGCAGTCTTTTCCTTTTAGTCGGTTAAAATAAGATCACTGTTTCACTTACATTTCTGTCAGCTAAAGAGCTAAATGCCATCACTAATGACTTATCCTGCGGGGCAGCGCCACAGTTCTCCTGTTTGATATCTATGGCTTTGATGTCACGGTCTGCCATCTGCCAAGTCCAGTAGTCCAGAACTAGCTAACTCCTGCAGCAATTAAGGACCCTGTTGTCACGTAGACATTGGGAGAGAATTTAAAGTGCAAGGGAAGTGGCTGGAGGGTTGATTTCCGATGGAGATGACGCAAAGGTACAGCAGAGGAAGAGTCAAAGGTCATTCAGCCAGTGGACCACTCAGCTGAGCCAGGGAGAAGGCTAAAATCATCTCTTTTTGTTCATCTAAAGCAGGGAAATCCATGTCTATAGCCAATAGCCACATCTTTGTGGGGTTTTTGTGCTTTATTGGTATACAATGGAGAATATTACCAGGGTCATGATGAAGCAGATTTGAACACACAACACTCAGCGTTCAAGGTATACACCTTTATCCACTGATCCATGAGGACTCACAGTTGTGTGTTTTCTTCAACATGAATAAAACAAAGTCGTCTATTTCTGTCTGATGAGTGGAGATGATGAGACTTTATGTAACAGGTAGATATGGGCAGGAATGATGATAGGTCCTCGTGACGCGGTGGGTTCCTAAGCCAAGTGTGATTCACATTCCCCAGCGGTAGTTACAGTACCTTTTATGATTTTGCCTACAGTGGATTAAAGCAGAGGATTAGCACATTTCTAAAGGTCTATACAGTACGAGCTGTGGTATTTTTAATCCAGCTGCCAATCATACGCCATCTGAAGCACCTGCCCATACAGCGGGCGCTTAAAACTAAAAATAGCATAGTTGTAATGAAAATCAGCAGTGGTAGGCCTTCTTTTTTAAGATTATTTTTTATGGCTATTTCTGCTTTATTAGATAGTTCACAGTAGAGAAAGGGACAGAAAAGATGGGTGAGAGAGAGAGGGAGATGACGTAACATACACTGAATATACAAAATATTAGGGACATACACTCTTTTCATGAAGTACACTGATGGGGTGAATCCAGGTAAAATCTATGCCACACATCACAAAGGAGATGTAGATAAAGAGAAGCAGACAAGCAGACAAGCTTTGATACAACTGTGATGTGGATTGAGCAAAATGTCCCTTATATTTTGTCAATTTAGTGTAGATCCCAGGCTGGATTCAAACCCAAGACTGAGCGTACAGAATACCCAGTATGGCTGAGAAAGCTTTAAGCCTTCAAGTGTTTCAGAACAACAGAATTAGCTGCTCTGTCTATTGCACCTGAATGTACCACAGAAGCCTGAATGAGGGCATCATTATCTTACGGGTTGCTTTTTAATGAGCATAAAGCGAGGTCAAAAGTACAATATCCGAGCACATGTAGCCAGTTCCACCCCATCTGTGTAGAACGTTGTTTCATAACTGTAAACTGACATCTGTCTCGTGTTCTTTTTTTAAATTCCAGCAATGACGATGCTGAATCACGCCATTGAGCTAAGTAACTGTACTGCACTGGAGGATCCTAATTGTGGTAGACAGATCTGCTCTTTGGAGACCAGGCAGCCTCTCAGAGAGTGGCATGGCAGCTACTCACAGTGATGGGGGGACCTTTCAAAGACCTCAGCATCTCACACAGAGCACCTGAAAATGTGTACAAAGGTTAGAAGCAAAAAGGAGCGGACAGCGTTGTCACCTTCAGTTAAAGTTAGCAGTATGACGTGCTCAGGGAGAATTTACAATGATCTTGTCAATCCTTTTATTGGACCTATTCCTTTGTTTTTCTTGTTGGTTAAGTTGGTTAAAACTTACGAGCGCTTTGGTTGCATGAACAAGACAGAAGCAGCTTAAGAAGTTAAATGAATAACTGTAGTAGGTATTGACTTTCTACAGAGGCTGGAAAGTAGACATGCAAGCTAAAGAGACTGTTCTAGGAAATAGATCACCACAAACCACGAATTTCTGCTGATCAGCATCACTACAAAAGAGAATGGATTTGTGGATCTGAGAATTCTCAGATCCACAAATCCAGACAAGAGTCATCTGTCTAAAACATGCAAGGCTTTGATTTTGGCTACAGGAATATTCTTGGAAAATCAAATGTATTGCATGCATGTTAAATGCACTGTAATGGACTGCTAGGTTATTTTGAACAACGACAGTTGGGCTTTTGATAAGCATGATAAGGCATAAAGGCATTAAAAACACTTTTGTCTTTTTTTGTTCTTTTGACTTTAGCTTGCACATTTACATGCAAGGTTGGTTTGCACCATTATCTCACATTGTCCACACACTGCTGCTGTGAGACCCCTGTCTGCCACCTGACACATTTATTTTAATTTTATCAATACCTACCTGCTGACTCTAACAAGCTAAGATAGTTCATTAGAAGCTGAATGAAAATCCTCCAGCAACATTAAAAGAGATGGATTTGTGCCCCACCCACTGAAACAAGAAAAAGCCTAGGTTTATTATCTATAACTCTCCTCTTTCATAAAATTAACAAGATACTGTGTCCAAAGCCCCCTCTCATTATCTCTCACCCTCTATCATAACAAAGAGCACAAATCAGCCCGGATTAAAAATGACAGCTGAAATTAATGCATCCAGTTGGACATAGTTTAAAAGATGGGCGCCAGGAAGAGGGGCATGTTGGGAGACTGAACCCATGAATCAGAGCTGGTGAGTGAGGGAGGACAAAGAGAGGGTTGCCCTGACTTTGAGGTTTTGCTTCTGGGATAAGGATGAATGTGACTCACCAAGGAACGAAGCCCAATCCCTCCCTCCTCCTACACAACTTTTCACTCACAAATAAAATCTGACAACACAAATACGTGCATCTTCCTTCCAAATTTCCCTTCCATCGTTCCTTTCCATTTATGTGTGCTGTGTTTCCAGTGCTCATGAGTTACACACACACATTCATGATCTCAATCTTTAAACACATCTTTTAGCAATTCAGCTCATTGCAAGTGTGCATGGGTGTGTGTGTGTTTGTGTGTATTCATGGTATGGACAAAGCTCTGTACATGTTTAGCAGCAGCCTCAGGTTCTGAGTTTCAGACATAAACTGTAATCAATGCTAATGCTGGAACAGTGTGGAATAATAATGGAAAGGTGTGACGAAAGAATAGGAAATAATTCATAGAGTAATGTACTCATTTTACAGACACGCTTCTGTACATTAACTTCTACAGCATATTAACCTACTCCGTCTATATTGTTATTGCCCGATACGAGGAGACACTTCTCAAACAGCACCACTATAATACAGTGCAGACCAGACCGCGGCACAGTTTATTTGGAGTCCTCGTCAGTTGTCAAGGAAGAGATTAGCCTTTCATTCATGTGAAAACCTGCCTATTAGCTCCTCTACATCAGACTGGGAGACCAGCAGACTGAAGAGGCTGCAGGGCAAGATAAAATCAGGATGGAGAGACAAGGACAGCAATTAACTCATCAAGTAAAACACCAAGTTGATATGTAGCTCACAAACAAAAATAGAGATCATTATATACTATGCTAAAGCACCACCCAAAACAGACTAGGCAAAAGGAAAAAGAGAAAGAGAGAGACAGACAGACAGAGAGAAGGATCTGTTATCTGGGGGGGGGGTGCTGCATCTTTTCCACATGAGTTAGTGCAACGTGAGAGCAGTCCAACAGTTATACAGCACTGAATCTGCTCAGAATCGGCCCTACTTGTGCCATTATCATTCTACGGCAAAGGAAATGAGAGATTCACAAGCAATCTTCTGAGCAGCGTTTAAAAAGACTGTTGACTGGCCCGCATCAACAATAACAGACAGCGTGAGAGATGTGTGCAGCACATGACGCATAATGAGACAGCTGACAAAAAGAAACAGAATCAAAGCTGGTGGTCGTAGCGAGTGAATATGGCTCACCAAAGCTTTTTATGCATTCAGACAATTTGGCAACAAATAATGACACCTTATCGGGCCTAAACGTGGCCCCAAGTCTAAAATGTCAGTCTTAATTGATCAAGACTGAATCCTGACTCTATGGCCTGAGGTAGTGAGTGCAGATGTAAAGATGACCAATGTAAAATACAGCTTATTTTCGCATACATCACACTATGGCTCAATCAACGACTCCTCCAGCTAAGCGTTTGAACTGAGGCACTTCACCCACAAGGCAGCGCAAGGTTGGTGTCTCTGTAGTTCAATTAATAATGGAGCAGGAGGCCAGCTGACTAACGACACAGTATATAATGCTAGTCATCTCCAGGCCAACCCACACAATGTCAACACAAGCACTGAAGCGTTCAACATAGGTCATTGTTGTGTGGCATCCTAAGGAACACATTTGAAATGCAGGATCATCTTGAGAGAAAGATGTGGATCTAAGACCTTTTCACATGAGGTTAAACCGCCCTTTAGTGTGTGATGTAACTACTTTGCTGTGTTTTATCCAGACCAGGAGCTTTAAGGTTTGTCTGCCCACTCAAACGAGTTTAACATGAGCCTTAGAGAGCTTTCCGCTGGATCCCCTCAAGGGCAAGTATGTTCATGAGCATTTTTACACAGTTTCCCAAGGGGCTGAGCAGGACACTTAGCATCAGATAGTGTTCCCTTGCGACAGATGGACAAGATAGGTTGGTTGCTGCTTTGCAAAACTGGAAAAATGTGTTGGGATGTGTCCACAATCAGCAGGCGATAAAACCCTGTAGGCTACCTGTACTGACGATGACAACTCTGCCAGCACTCTAACTTCACCAAGAAAAAAAGTTATTTGTTGTGCAATTAGCAGCACTGCAACTATAGGAGGGGCAGGCAGCAGGGTGACCCGGTGGTTAGAGACACCTCCTTCAACCCGAGGGCAGGACCCGGGCTCAAGCCTCCGCCCTGCTGAAGTGCCCTTGAGCAGGACACTGGACCCCCTCCCAGCTCCGGGGGTGCTGCTGCTGTGTGTGTGTGACCCTGTGCTCTGAGCTCCCTGTAGCTCCCTATGGCGATCAATAAAGGATCGCGTTACATTGCACAAGATGACACCAGCAGCACCTACAGCGACCAGCACTATCAATTCATTCGCTATGAGCCGTTTGAGCCCGGCGCTGTCCGCGGTGCTGAAACGAGCAGTTAACGGGTATTTTACTGTGCTGTGCGTGTTATCATTACACTACCTGATTATGTCATCGTTGTGTCCCAGGTAAAATTTCTGCTTGTGCTCCCGGGTGTTGTACACAACTCCCACACCGGCGACAAAATAGACAATTTCCTTGGCCGCGGTGTAGTACAGGTTGTTGCGGCACTGATGTCCCCGGTATCCGTAAACCCACTCCAGTCTCAGGTGGCAGTTGGGAGCAGTCCTGTCAGCCATGGCCGCACTTCCGTGTCTCTGTTGCTAGCACGTATCTGATATAGTGTCATTCACCAAAAAGGATTTATTTTAAGCCTGTGTGTCCCATTAGTTCCGTTGGATTTCTACCAGTCCGGTGAGAGCGCTGAAATTAGGCATTTGAGGGTCATGTGCATGAGAATAGTCTGCTGTTTTACCAGATGAAAGGCCTCTGTCTCTCTGTGAAACTAGCTATCTATACTGTTGTTTTCATAGTGAGAATCTACTTCTACTTCAGCCCCGGGCTAGCGGTCCTCCTCGACATAGGTCAAAGCTCTTGTCAAATCCTACAAAGATGGAGCTGTAGTGTTATTCCGCAAGCACCGCCCAGGACGATGACGGATCAGCCGCCCGACCAATCAGAGCCGTAGTCCTAGAAGGAGAAAGCAGGAGAGGACACCGGCGTCACGGTCAGGCACGATACGGGAAAGATGCTTGCACACTATATAGCCTACTTTTAAAACTAGAAGATGGTTTATTAAGCAAACGACCTCTCAAATGCATTATTTGTTGTCACCCTTATCGTAGCTACTATTAGCCAAATATCGCCTGCACACCGAACGTTTCTAGTAAAAACACAAATTTCTTTATAACTTTTCACATCAGGTCTTACTCATGCACATTGGAAAAGTGAATACACCTCAAAATGCTTTTATGACTTGATGTATCCCAGCGCCCCCTGTTCTGCCTGACGTTGCATTTGTATCCTGATTAATTGCGAACATATTTATTATTTTGAGTGCCAGTGAATGATTGTGTCCTATAGTATAACCACTGGACCCGCCCTTACAGACCTATTTAGCCAATGAATTGTGTACTGCTGATTTCGACAGCTGTCAATCAAATTAACTGATATTTTATACAATTTGAAATTTCACCTATAGGATGCTTGAGCTGTTCAAACATTTGACGAGAGTGAGCTGTCAAAGACCATTTCTGTTGTTTGGTCTTGATGACCCGAGAATGCAGCCGGTGTCAACCCACATTTATCAAAACAAAATTAGCAACATTCCCTTTAAACATATTGATGTTTTCTTGGGGCATAAAACGTGAAGCTGAGACATATAGATATGTTTGTAAAGTTATTTGCCTAAACTTCATGCCATGAAATATATACAAAGCTCCACTTTTTTTGGTAAAGGACAAGACAAGTTCTAAGGAAAGTCAGAGCAGTTTGACCAAATAGTCAAGTTTTACTTTAGAGCAGAAATCCCAGAGTCGTGTTTTTGTGGGCTTTAAAGTTAGTCCATTTCACTTTTTTATTTTTATTTTTTTATGTAAATTGTTTCATCCATAGGCCTATTTCTAGTGTTCTTATATTGCTGTTACATAACATTGCTGATTTTTACAATAGGTTTGTTACAATAAGTTAATTACCAAATTAAGACATGTCTTCTATTTAGAGTATTTAGCAATACTGAATTGACTGATAATACAATCAAGGGTTAGTGGTTTTTGGGCAAATGTCATATTCAAAAGTCCAGTGTTTTGTATTTAAATGAAAGGTTTTATCAACTCACCAATTCAACTAGGCTATCTAATAATAATAAAGAAATTACACATAATTTGATTGTTAAATGTATTGATGATAGAAATGAGTTTAGTTAGTTAATTAGGAACCCCATTAGTTGCTGCTGCTACAATGATGGCATGTAGAATTTTTTTGAGAGGTAGAGCTTCAAAGATGATCCTATGATTCATAATTTCATCTAGACTTTTTTGTTCTAGCCTATTGTTTTTTCCTTTTTTGTATTTAGATAGAGCATATATTTTCATTGTGCTTTATTTTATTTTATTTTATTTTATTTTATTTTAGTTTAGTTTAGTTTAGTTTAGTTTAGTTTAGTTTAGTTTAGTTTAGTTTAGTTTAGTTTAGTTTAGTTTAGTTTATACAGGAGGAAGATCCGGCAGTAAAGGACCTCCCTTCTCCCCCGTTGCCGAGCGACAGAGGAAGCTTCTTCTTCGCCATCATCCCACCTTCGCTGAAGAGCTAATGCTAGCTTGCTAATCAACTGCTTCCACTGCACAGTTTCTTTACTCGTCTAAAACAATGGAAGTAACGATGGACCCTTTGTTTCTCGCATGGAGCTATTTCCGGAGGCGAAAGTTCCAACAATGTTCTGATATTTGTTCAAAAATATTAGAGGACAGCCCGTACGACCAGGTACTGTTGTGTGGTTAGCCGGGTAGCCTAGCATGCTAACGATTATCTAGTGGAAAGCCTGCTCTCACGTTACTGTGCGGCTAGCTTGCTAAACACGGGCGAGCTGTAGCAAGTGATGTATAATCCTGATTAGTAGTGAAGCAGTGAATCTACCAGTTCAGTTAGCTAACGTTACATTTACTGGTCCTCTGAATCACCAGTCACCTTCCTTGTAGCTGACACTTGTTCCTAGCTACTACGTTACATCTCTTCTCTACATTTTCACTTTGTTTTCCTCCGCCTTATATCTTGCTTTCATTCTTGTTTTGCCCCGTGTATTCAAAACTGTCCTCAACTCTCGCCTTTTCTCTCAATAACTCACTCATGCTGTCTTAAGGACGCTGGCTCCTTGCTTATCTCAGAGGTAACCTTGACTGCTGACTGTGCCTCTCTGTTGTCCCTTTTCATCACTGGATAGTTCAACATTGGTCCTTACTGTAACATGTATACTAAGTGGGTAGACGAGTTGCCCTTTCAAAGCATTTCTATGATTTAACGTTGTGTGTGTGTGTGTGTGTGTGTGTGTGTGTGTGTGTGTGTGTGTGTTTCATAGGCTGCATGGAGTTTGAAAACCCGTGCTCTGACAGAGATGGTATACATAGATGAAGTTGAGGTAGACCAGGAGGGGATTGCTGAGATGATGCTGGATGAGAGCTCTATTGCTCAGGTTGCACGTAAGTCTGGACTCTTTCTCAGTGCTTCAAACTTACAAATTAATTATTCACACGTTTACTCAACAAAATCTTATAGAAGTTGTGGTAAAGTAAAATTTCTTTTGACTGATAAGACTTGGCTCTCTTCCAGGCCCTGGAACATCATTGAGACTCCCGGGAACAAGTCATGGCGGCGGTCCCACAGCAGCTGTCAGGTACTGTATACTAGATGACACTTTTATAAGAGGTATTGAAATTTGCCATTGAGTACATTTCCAGGGAGTGAATAAAGGTAAAGAAATGGAAAGAGACACCTTATCTGAGTTTTTTCCTCTTCATGTTAGGCCTATGACCCAGTCAGGGCGTCCTATCACAGGATTTGTGAGACCCAGCACACAGTCGGGGAGACCTGGGACGATGGAGCAGGCCATCAAGACCCCCCGCACTGCAAGCACTGCTCGTCCTGTCACTAGTGCTTCTGGGAGATACGTCCGTCTGGGAACAGTGAGTAAATATGACCGAAATTTCTTCAGTCGGTGTGCTTTTACCACTAGAGCTCCTAGACTTTGGAAATACAGCACCTGCCCAAGGAGATCAGGCTCGCAAAATCAGTATCTTCTTTCAAATCAGACATTTATAAACTCGATTTTATACAATTGTCCACTGTGACAATAGTGCTGTAATTATGTCTTTCTTTGTAGTGTTTTCTCCTATTTCTTTATATCATTATTGTTATTATTAACAATAACATTGTTGTTGTTGTTTGGCCAATATATAACTTACTTTGTCATTTATATTACTGGACTTGTATATAATTATTTTATGTATTGTTCATTGTTTTTGCGTTACACTTTGTGCTACACTTTTTACTTTCCTAACTGTGAAACACTTTTGTAACTTTGTTTTTAAAAAATACTATACAAATAAGGTATATTAATTAAGTAACATTATTATAACTTGATTATTTGAATCAAAGATATATATTTAGGGAGTTGTTGGATGTTAGAAGCTTTATGTTTCAATTCAAAAGATATGCTCGTGTTGAATGACATTTTGTTTCACTGTTTCCCCAGGCCTCCATGTTAACCAATCCAGAAGGACCATTTATAAACTTATCAAGACTAAATTTGGCCAAGTATTCCCAAACGCCCAATTTATCCAAGGTAAGACTGAGACTGACTTCCAGTTCATGCGAATACATCTGTCCATATTTTTGCTCTTTTATGTGAGGTCAGTAACTATCTTTTCCTTCCTCAGACATTGTTTGAGTACATCTTCCATCATGAAAATGATGTGAAAAATGTAAGTGGCTGTAACAAAGCAAATATTGTTGATCTTGCTTGTATTTACATGACATAAGGAATTAGTTGACATTGCAAGATTGTTGACAGTTTTCCATGCAGCAAAAACTTGTTGTTTTGTGTCCAGGCTTTAGATTTGGCTGCTCAAGCTACTGAGCATGCTCAGTTCAAAGACTGGTGGTGGAAAGTCCAGCTAGGAAAATGTTACTACAGGTGAGTAATCTATAAACTTCTAAATTGTTTTGTTTTAACATTGTTGGTGTAATATCAGATGCTTAGTCCACAAAATATGATTTCTTATTAATTATCGACATAATGATAATTGTCTATGACATTTGCAGACTTGGTTTATATCGAGAAGCAGAAAAACAGTTTCGATCAGCTCTCAATCACCAAGAGGTGGTGGATACATACCTCTACCTTGCTAAGGTAGAAATGGAGATATCATAGCAAACACATCACATATTAGTTATTGTACATATTAGTTGTTGTACAGTAGAAAATCCTGGATGAACTTGTGTCTGTTTTCTAATTGAAAAGGTGTATCAGCGCCTGGATCAACCGATAACAGCACTGAACCTCTTCAAGCAAGGCTTGGACCACTTTCCAGGCGAGGTCACTCTCCTAACAGGAATTGCTCGCATACATGAGGCATGTCACCTTGGTCATCATAACTATAGATTACTCTTAGTCCACTCTAAAACTTAACATTTGACAAAAAAATACACCTGCCATATTTGCTGTCTATAATGTGATGCTTTTCACAGGAGATGAACAACATTACCTCGGCCACAGAGTACTACAAAGATGTCCTGAAGCAAGACAACACTCATGTGGAAGCCATTGCCTGTATAGGCAGCAATCACTTCTACACCGACCAGCCTGAGATTGCACTGCGCTTCTACAGGTCAGAAATATTACATGAATGTCTGAAATGTCTGAAATGTTGTAGCCTATCTGTGGAGTAGATATGCAAAATGGTTTCCCTTTTGCTAGACGGTTGCTCCAGATGGGTGTGTATAACTGCCAGCTGTACAACAACCTGGGCCTGTGCTGCTTCTACGCCCAGCAGTACGACATGACTCTGTCCTCATTTGAGAGGGCTCTGGCCCTGGTGGCCAATGACGAAGAGCAGGCTGATGTCTGGTACAACATAGGACATGTGGCTGTGGTGAGTTAGGAATCCCAGAAAACATTGCTGATGTCTCAACCTCTTCATAGTATGTTCTGCCTCTTTACGTGGTTTGCAGTTAAAAAAAAGAAATCAAATATTGACTGTCTGCCTCGTGCAAATAGAACCCTATCACTCAGTACAAAGTGTATTTTTTCTGTGTTTACAGGGCATAGGGGACTTGACACTGGCCTATCAGTGCTTTAAACTGGCTTTGGCTTTTAATAATGACCATGCTGAGGCCTACAACAACCTTGCCGTGCTTGAGCTGCGCAAAGGTCGTATTGAACAGGTGAAAAACATTTTCAGATATGTAGCTTTTAAGCCACTGTCTTTTTAGAGCAAGTAGTATACTGTATTACAGCTCATTATTAAGTTCACATGTAAATATAAATATGATATTATACTGTTGACACTGTATTAATGATTGTTCCATCTTTTGTTGGATCCAGTCGAAAGCCTTCTTGCAGACAGCTGCATCACTGGCCCCTCACATGTATGAACCGCACTTCAATCTCTCCACTCTTTCTGAAAAGGTAATATATTACTATTCCATTCATAGGAACATCTGAGCAGTGCAAATCCTAATTCTTGTTTCAACATCAAGACTAAAGAGACATAAAGTATGATCTGTATGATACAATATACCAAAGTGATGTTTTTTGTCTGTGTCCAGATTGGAGATCTACAGAGCAGCTACACTGCTGCCCAAAGGTCTGAGGATGCCTTTCCCGAGCACGTTGACACCCAGCAGCTTCTCAAACAACTTCGCCAGCACTTTGCAGTGCTGTGAGTCTCCGATCTGTATGCTTAGGAAGCAAGGTGTGGTGTGAATGATCTAGTCGTCACAGATATCAGAGACCTAACAGTGGCAGGCATTAAACGTCAGGAGATGAGGTTTTCAAAAGTTTGAAAGGTATGAAAGTAAGGTTTGAAAGTACTCAGACACAGATAAACACTAAAGTGAACCTTATCAAACAAACGGTGAGAACAACTTTACTGTACTGAACAACTATAGTGTCATCAGGTTAGTAATACGTGCTCTAAAAAAACACCAAAATCTGGCAATGATTTCCTGGTGTGAGTAAGACCTTTGAATTGCTGCTTGCAATGATTTTGAGGTACTGACATTAATTCGTTTTGGCTTTTACTTATTTATTAAATGGTATCCATACAGATGTATGTAATAGTAATATGTACATAGTAAAGCACTGATATGGTAAAGAATATATTTATTATAGTGAATTGATTGGCACATCTTTCTATAGTTAATTTCATAATGTCAGATGTGTTTTTGGTATTCCAACCTTCCTTGCCATTTTGTAGTCTCGACTAATATTGACATGACAATAAAAAGAATAACAATTGATAAGATGTCTAAAAGTCTCTACGGCAGAGTTGATTCTTCACTCTAACACAACTTAAAACTAAATGTGGTAAAATTACAGTGTTAACTCATAGACCTTGCTGCCATTTCACAAATCCACTTGTATTCACGTCTGCACACGGCGTCGTTCCAGGCCTTGAAGGGATTGCTTCTGGGATACACAGCTGCACAATCCTCATTAGAGTGATCATTGGGTTCTCCATCATTCTAGTACCTGTAGCAAGGGATAGGTTACTATGTAGATATATTATGTGCTTTCCCACTGTAAACAGTATGCATCTCTTCCCCATTACAAATCATATATTATTATGGACTTATAATGATGAAAGACCGGTGTAATAATTTTTTGCTGAATCTTGCTGCAGCCAGTCTAATTGATGGCCACAATTGTAAAGTTTAAAGAACCATCATTTAAGGGGGCTTAATATTATTTAAAATAATAATTCACAAAATGTTACAAAATGTTTCCTTCAGTAATGGAGGGCCTGTAATACTGGCAATTTTCTGATGTTTTTTCATCCACTCATCTCCTAGGTAGTCAATGAGTGTTCATCTCTCCATGGAGGAGAAATTACCTCAGATACCATTTCAAAATCTTCCATGAATTCTTTGTGTCTTGTTGTTTGGATACAGTCATCCAGGAAGACATCACTCTCATCAAGGACGAAGTAAATAATATGATGAGAGTGAACACTTAAAATCCTTTGTTTTTAATAGTAATTAGATTTTGCTAAACCCGCTTAGGGCATGATTGGATTAAATCCATGCCTGGAAATAAAATCCAGGACGATACCACCATTAAGTGGTATGACTAATGTGCAGGAAATTTCATTCCCACATAGTAGAAAAAACGAGTAATTCATTAAAACTATCACCGATCATGTGTCTTTATACATTTTAAATCCGCTTCCATGCCAGGAAAGACACAACACAGAACCATCAGAAACCTGCACTACAGCAGGACATTATTCCAATGATTCCTACAGCCACAACGACAGGCTCTAAGGAATTGTCTCTTGCAGCATGTACAGTATTTAGTGCTTACCCCTCGATCAGTGTTGTTCCATCCAGCCATTTCCAAGTCCCTTCCTCTTTCTCATCTCTCAGCCCAATCCAGAAGCCAATGTTGGCCATGGGTCCTGAGAGGCCTTGATTTATCAACTGACTTATTGACAACTAACAAAACACAGAAATATAAACAGTCAAGTTGCTTTTTCAATCCTCAGAGTAAGTGACACTGACCTCTTCTCAGAGAAATAAAATGTAATGAATAATAGTAAGATATATGCACAAATTGGATTGCATGTATTGTACAGAAATATCAGTTGAATATTGACTATTCCTACCTATTTCTCCCTGCTGTCTATAACTGCCATGTCAGCTCTGTGCCTCTTGCACTTTTCTCTGGCATCATACCAAGTTGTGCGTGTGATAGTGTCAGACAAAGGTAAGTAGTAACAAACGGAGTTCAGAAAAATCCATCCTGGTAAACAATGTCTGCAGCCCTCCTCTGTTGCAAAAGGAAATTGAAACAGTGAATCACACAATCATACAGAAATACAATAATGTGGTATTGGTAGGATTATCATGAATATGCATTTAATAACTTCTGATACATCACAGTGAAAAGAGTCTCACTAATCATTGGGATGTGGGATTGCAATGCTGCATTTCTCTGCTGACTTTGGTCAATCTGCCCTTTGTAGTCATTGCTTCTTCTCTTCTGGTGTATCTTTGAGTTTGGTCAGCTCATTGCTGATGTGTGTTATACCATTAGATGGAAGGTGCCCACCTGTGAGTTTGCTAGTGGTGAAGACATACAATGTTACTGTAGCAATGTATTCACAGTTCCAGCACTGAAGAAGCTGTTGAACTTAATTTATGAATATTTGCAGAATAAGTACAGTGCCCTTCAGAATTATTAGTAACCTAGCAAAGGTAGGCTAAATGCTCTGTTTATGATGAGCACAAAAATAATGGCACATATCCTGTGGTCAAGTATTATATATATATATTTATGTATATATATATGTGTGTGTGTGTGTGTGTGTGTGTGTGTGTGTGTGTGTGTGTGTGTGTGTGTGTGTGTGTGTGTGTGTGTGTGTGTGTATAGATATATATATGTATGTATATATAAAATGATTTAGTGATTCATACAGTTCCACCTTTTTCTAGTCTTTCATCAAAGGTACCAGTAATTGCAAGGATCACTGTATGTCTTAGCACTGACTTACAATAGACTCCCAGGCCAATATCAACTGCTAACAGAAGAGCGGCAAGCAGCGCCAGGCTCACTGCAGCCAGTCTGTAATGTCTCAAACTGGGTCCAGCTCTGACCATGGACATGGACACTAGAGAGAGTGGTAATGGATCATCATCAAAGCTGGTAACTGCATTAAACTGTTAGCAATACAGTGTTATCAAAATAACCAATATCCAAGAGATATTTTACTATTGATGTTGTGCTAACCATGTAGTTAAGCTATACAGTGATTTTAAACAGTAGACTTATTAAATCCATGCAACAGTTTTAATAACTTATTATAGCAACCAACAAACATACATATTAAGCATCGGTTATGGCATGGAAATTATCGCTGTCATATTTTACATATTTTGTCAGTACTATTTTAGAATCTGGTTCTGATTTCAGAGAATTGGTCACAACAAGTTTTTGTTTATGCTATCACATTTTAAAGTTTATTCTAACTTTTGACTCACTATACCTCGGTGGTGTGGGTTAGAATCGAGAGGATGTTCATCTGCACTGAAATCCTCTTGTGTGTGTGTATGTGTGAGAGAGAGCAAGCATGTGCACATGTACAAATATGTGTTACATTGCAGACAGCATTGTTGATGTCTCAACCACTTTGTGGTATGTTCTATGTTCTGCATAAAGTTTGCAGTTGAAAAAAACAAAAACAAACAAAAAAAATATGCCCTGTAAAAAACATCACAAAAAAAAATAAAAACTGGCAATGAGTTCCTGATGTGAGTAAGACCTTTGAGTTGCTGTTTGAAATGATTTTGGGTACTGACATTAGTTTTGGCTTTTACTTATTTATTTAATGTTATCTATACAGATTTATATAATAGTAAAATGTACATGGTAAAGTACTGATATGGTAAAGAATACATTTATTATAGTGAATTGAATGACTTTTTATAGTTAATTTCATAATGTCAGATGTGGTTTTGGTATTCCAACCTTCCTTGCCATTTTGTAGTTTCAACTAATATTGACATGACAATAAAAAGAATAACATTTGATAAGATGTTAAAAAATCTCTAAGGTGGAGTTAATTGTGGTAAAATGTGGTAAAATTACAGTGTTAACTCAGATTTTGCTGCCATTTCACAAATCCACTTGAGTGGATGTCTGCACGGGGCGTCGTTCCAGGCCTTGAAGGGGTTGCTTCTGGGATACACAGCTGCGCAGTCCTCATTATACTGATTATTAGGTTCTCCATCATTCCAGTACCTGTAGCAAGGGATAGGTTACTTTTTTGGACATTATCTGCTTTCCCACTATAAACAGTATGCATTACAAATCATTTATTATCATGGACTTATAATGACAAAAGAGATGAGTGTAAAAAATGCTACAACTGTAAAGTGTAAAATGAACCATCAGTTGTGTGTGGTACAGGCAGGGGAGGCAACATGAAAATGAAACAACAAGCACAAAGAATACTGTTGGGCAGAGCAATGGGCCCCTTTATTGATAACCAAAACCAAAAACGAACAAAGGGAAATCTCAGGGGAGGAAAAAAAATGAGTCTTGAAGGAGAGGGGTCACAAAACCTAAATCTTCTTCAGAATCTTCAAACTCAAATAGTTTTGCCATACTATGCCCGAGGCTTTCAGCCTTTTCCAAACCCCTTCTCCTCCTGGGTGGTTTGTTGCTTCCCCTCTCCTAACTGACTGACCTTTTATATAGGCCAGGAACAATCAAGGTCGGTAATCAGCCCCAGGTGTGACTGTGGCAAGTAGAAGCCATCCACCACTACACCCATGAACTCTCCCCTGCATGTGTCACATACCCTCCCCCTCAACTCCTCGTACTCGAACTGGAGGGTGGAGCACTGGATGACCACAGGGCATCTTTCCTGGAGAGGGCATCTGCATTGCCATGGGCCATGCCTGACCTATGAACAACTGTTGTAAAGCCAAAAACCAGTGTGTGACCAGGCATTAGTTTCTTTGTTCCTGGCCATCCAGACTAACAGGGAATAGTCTGTAACCAGCGTGAAGTGCCTCCCAATGAGGTAGTGTTTGAGGCTTTCCAAAGCCCACTTAATGGCTATGCACTCCTTCTCCACTATTGAATACCGTGTTTCCTATGGAGCAGCTTCCTGCTAATGTACAACACTGGGTGTTCCTCACCATTGATCTCCTGAGACAGGACTGCCCCCAGCCCAGTCTCTGAGGCATCGGTTTGCACCATCATCTGTTGTCCATTTCACCATGGCCGGAAGCTTGGCCTTCATGAGGTCTGTTAGGGAGGATGCTATGGTGGCAAAGTTAGGTATGAAGTGCCTGTAGTAGCTAGTTAGGCCAACAAATGTTATCATCTGCTTCTTTGTGGATATTCAGGCCCAGTTCCTGATGGCATCCAGCTTCTTCCTCTGGGGCTTTACATTGCCACAGCCAATGGTGTAGCCCAAGTACTCTGCCTCCTCCATACCCAAATGATATGTCATCTAGGTAGGTGGCGGCATACTCCCGGTGTGGACAGAGAACCTTATCTATAACGTGCTGAAAGGTCACTGACACCCTATGGAGTCCAAAAGGTAGTATGGCATACTGGAACAGGCCTTGGGGAGTGGCAAAGGTAGTCTTCTCCCTGGAATCTGGTGAAAGAGGAACTTGCCAATAGCCTTTGGTTAAATCCAGGATGCTTATAAAGCAGGCTTCACCAAGCCTGTCCCTAAGTCCATTCACCCTAGGCATTGGGTATATATCAAACTTACTTATGTCATTCAATTTATGAAAATCATTGCAAAATCTCGGACTACCATCTGGTTGTGGAATCATCACAATTGGACTAGACCACTCACTATGTGATTCTTCGATGATGCCCATCTCCAACATCTTCTTCATTTCCTTTTCCACAGCCTCCCGTTTTGCTTCAGGTATGCAGTATATGTGATGATGTGGTGCTGGACTACATCTGTGTGGCCTGGCTTTTCCAAGAACACATCTTGGTTCTTCTGGACCAACTCCTGGAGCTCCTGTTGTTGGGCTGCAGCGAATTCCTCCCTGAACAGTACCTCTTGCACGGGTTTATCTACAGGCTGAGGAACAGATGCTGAACACAACAAAGCCTCTCTGGCGTGCCACTTCAGTAAGTTTACAAGATAAATCTGATACAACTTGCACTTACTGGGCTGCTTGACTTTGTAGTTCATGTCACTTATTTTTTCAACCACCTCCCAGGGTCCTTGCCAGGAAGCTAGGAACTTGGTTTCAATTGTTACCAGGAGCAGGACCTTACTTCCAGGTACAAATTCCCTGGGCTGTGCTCCCTGATTATACACTTGTTGCTGAGATTTCTGGGCCTCGGCCATGTGTACCCGAACTAAGCGCCAGAGTGTCCTCAACTGCTCCCCCATCTCCTGGACATGTTCAACCTGGCTGCGGTATGGCGAGGGCTGCTCCTCCCATGCTTCTTTCACCAAGTCCAGTAGTACCCTTGGCCATCTCCCATAAAGGAGCTCAAATGGCGAGAAACCTGTGGAAGCTTGAGGGACTTCACAGACAGAAAGCAACAGATATGGCAGTAACTGGTCCCAGTTCTTACCATCCTGGTCCACCACCTTTCTTAGCATGCTCTTGAGGGTCTTGTTGAATCTTTCCACAAGCCCATATTTTTGAGGGTGATACACAGAGGTACACAGTTGTTAAACTCTGAGCATTTTGCACACATTCTTCATAAGCTGTGACATGAATGGGGTTCCCTGGTCTGTCAAGATTTCTTTTGGTATTCCTACCCGGGTAAACATGTGAAACAACTCGTGTGCAATGGCCTTAGATGTCATCGTTCTGAGGGGGGTGGCCTCTGGGTACCTTGTTGCATAATGTACCACCACCAAGATGTACTGATGGCCCCACGCAGACTTGACCAGTGGACCCACCAAATCCATCCCAATTATCTCAAACGGTACCGAAATGATTGGCAACGGGACAAGGGGGTTCTTGTAGTGTACATTTGGGGCAGTCAACTGGCACTCAGTATTCTTCCATGGTTCTGTTCACGCCCTGGCCAATAAAACTGGTCTATGATTTGCTCTCTGGTCTGCACCCCAAGGTGTGCAAGAGGGTTAGACATATTCTTTTTCTACTTACACTTTCTTCCCGCCTTTAGGACTTTTGACCCTTCAGCAGCATGCTTCCTCATACATGGGACAGTCACATCCTATTAGCAGGGGAACAGGTATGTTTGGCAGAATCCCCACCCTCACCTCACAAGCCCCCTTTGGGGTGACTAGAGGAATCACCACAGTGGGGTATTCTCTTGTATCCCCATGCATACACATCACTGGAGCTGTTGCCTCTGACTCACCAGATGGGGGAAGGTAGTGGGGCTGGGCAAGAGTCACTCTACTGCCTGAATCCAATAGACCCACCGTATCTGTTCCAGCCAGCTTCACCGGCATGGTGGTAGGAGGAGCACTTTTGTGGGCAAGAAGGGAGGTTACATAGGTGCATGTCTCCCCACGGCTGAATCAGTGGAAGAGGCGGTTGGCATGGACTCCAAGCGCCCAAGACAAGCCCAGGCTAAGTGGCCTGTCTCACCACACTCATAGCAGTACTGCAGGTGCTCCGGTTCTCCTATTGGTCGCTGCCTCGACTCCCTCACCGGTTCCCCTCTTGGCTCAGGTTACAAGTCCTTCGCTAGGAATCGGTTCACCTTTGACGCTCCCCCGTCAACTCTGCTTGCTTGAAGCATGTCAGAGGTCACTTGGTGACATTCCACCAAATCAATTAAATCATCTCATCTACTGTCTGAGGGTTCTGGAGGCTCGTAAACCTTTTTAGTTCATTGGGTAACCCTCTCAAAAACCGATCCATAACAACCCACAACTGTGTGGGGGCTCACCTTGCAGCCAGTAGTGCCAGTAAGTAAGAATTGGGGGTATGACTAATGTGCAGGAAATGTCATTCCCACATAGTAGAAAAAACAAGTAATTCTTGAAAAGTTTCACCGATGTGTCTTGATTTTAAATCCGCTTCCATGCCAGGAAAGACACAACACAGAACCATCAGAAACCTGCACTACAGCAGGACATTATTCCAATGATTCCTACAGCCACAACGACAGGCTCTAAGGAATTGTCTCTTGCAGCATGTACAGTATTTAGTGCTTACCCCTCGATCAGTGTTGTTCCATCCAGCCATTTCCAAGTCCCTTCCTCTTGCTCATCTCTCAGCCCAATCCAAAAGCCACTGTGGGAAACGGGTCCTGAGAGGCCTTGACCAATTAACAGTTGACTTATTGACAACTAACAAAACACAGAAATATAAACAGTTAAGTTGCTTTTTCAATCCTCAGAGTAAGTGACACTGACCTCTTCTCAGAGAAATAAAATGTAATGAATAATAATATATAATTGTATGTATTGTACAGCAATATCAATTGAATGTTGACTATTCCTACCTGTTTCTCGCTGCTGTCTATGACTGCCAAGTCAGCTCCGTGCCTCTTGCACTTTTCTCTGGCATCATACCAAGTTGTGCGTGTGATAGTGTCAGAGAAAGGTATGTAGTAACAAACTGAGTTCAGAAAAATCCATCCTGGTAAACAATGTCTGCAGCCCTCCTCTGTTGCAAAAGGAAAATTGAAACAGTGAATCACACAAACATACAGAAATACAATAATGTGGTATTGGTAGGATTATCCTGAATATGCATTTAATAACTTCTGATAACACAAACAATCACAGTGAAAAAAGTCTCACTAATCATCGGGATGTGGGATTGCAATGCTGCATTTCTCTGCTGAATTTGGTCAATCTGCCCTTCATAGTCATTGCTTCTTCTCTTCTGGTGTTCAAGCTCCCACTTGGTTAGTTCCTGCTGACTGATCTCTCTTGCCAGCTGTTTCTTGGCCTCATCCACGGTTTCAATTGCAGTCATGTAAGTATCTTGGAGTTTGGCCAGCTCACTGCTGATGTGTGTTACACCATATGGAAGGTGCCCACCTGTGAGTTTGCTATCTGTAAGTGGTGAAGACATGCAATGTTACTGTAGCAATGTATTCACAGGTTTAGCACTGAGGAAGCTCTTGAACTTAATTTAGGAATATTTACAGAATAAGTACAGTGTCCTTCAGAATTATTAGTAACCTAACAAAGGTAGGCTAAATGCTCTGTTTATGATGAGCACAAAAATAACAGCACATATCCTGTGGTCAAAAATAAAAAATAAAATAAAATAAAAAAAAGTTTCTTGCATTTGAATGCATCAGTGCACTTGGCTAGAGGTAAACTTAGGTAATTTTGTATACTGAGCAAATACATTTAAACAATGTATAGAAAATAATTTTGTAATTCATACAGTTCTACCTTTTCATCAAAGGTACCAGTAATTGCAAGGATCACTGTATGTCTTAGCACTGACTTACAATAGACTCCCAGGCCAATATCAACTGCTAACAGAAGAGCGGCAAGCAGCGCCAGGCTCACTGCAGCCAGTCTGTAATGTCTCAAACTGGGTCCAGCTCTGACCATGGACATGGACACTAGAGAGAGTGGTAATGGATCATCATCAAAGCTGGTAACTGCATTAAACTGTTAGCAATACAGTGTTATCAAAATAACCAATATCCAAGAGATATTTTACTATTGATGTTGTGCTAACCATGTAGTTAAGCTATACAGTGATTTTAAACAGTAGACTTATTAAATCCATGCAACAGTTTTAATAACTTATTATAGCAACCAACAAACATACATATTAAGCATCAGTTATGGCATGGAAATTATCGCTGTCATATTTTAACATATTTTGTCAGTACTATTTTAGAACCTGGTACAAATTTCAGAGAACTGGTCGGACAAAAACACCTTGTTTATTCAATCACATTTTAAAGTTTATTCTAACTTTTGACTCACTTTACCTTGTTGCTGGAATGGGTTAGAATCGCGAGGATGTTCATCTGCACTGAAATCCTCTTGACAAATCAATTTGTTATATGCACCATCAAAATGGCTTTCTGAATTTTCTGTGCTCTCCATTTTGACTGTCTAGATGAGAGCAGTCATATGAGAGTGAGATGAGTTGTCAGGACATTGCCCTGTGTCAACACTTGCAAAATGAACTTGCTGAAGAGAGGTTTGTGTGTGTGTGTGTGTGTGTGTTTGGGTGGGAGAGAGAGAGGGAGAGAGAGAGCATGTGCACATTTACAAATATGTGTGTTACGTTGCAAACAGCAAGTCAAGTTCATTTGTTAAATATTTACAGAGGGTGAATGCAATTTCTGCTCATTTTCTCATCCCTAGAAGAAATGATTTGTAATCTTTTTCAAGCTTTATGTATGAGATGTGGTTCTGAAGTGGCACTTTTGATTTCATCTCATCAAATGTGTTGATTTGTGGAAATATATGAAATACATTTTCTTCTATATATTTTGTAGCGGTGAATCCACTGTGCTGTGTAATCAACTCATCAGTCAGTATTTAGATATTTGAATGGCTTTGTAAAATTACAAATTGGAAGTCAATAGCCACAGAAAAAAGCTTACTGTGATCCTATAATCATTTTCTTGTCTCTAAATTATCAATAACTAAAAAAAAAATAGTTACAAGTTAGAAGCTGCAGAGCTTCAAAAGCATGAGAGAGTTATTCACTTTGGAGTTTCAGTGCAGAAAACAACAACAGTAACAGCATAAGAATAATATCTATAATAAAATACATAATTAAATATGAATCATAATATGAGGAGTATAGTGTAATAGCTGTCAAGTAGACCACTCATAACCAAGATTACTGACCTAAATGTATAGTAGGATGATATCTTGTTAAATATTTTAATTGTTCATCTGGTATTCATTTTTAGCTATTGTATTTTAATGTATTATTACATCAGTGCATCCATACAATACAAAAATATATGCAGAATAAAATATTAACTTTACAGTCTATAAAAGTATTTTATTTTTATTTTTTTTACATTTTATGTATTCATTTCATTCTTCAGTAATGTTTGCTGTTTCTCCCTACTATCTATGACTGCCAAGCCATTGCCTTTCCTCTTGTAGTTTTCTCTGGCTTCTTGCCATAATGTCTTTGTAACATGTTTGAGGAAAGGAAGTAGTAGCACATTGAGCTGAGAAGGGTTCATGCTGTCAAACGGTGTTTACAGCTTTCCTCTGTTGGAAAACGACATGGAAACAGTTGAACAGTGTGGGTGACCGTGTTACTCACAAAAGTGGATGCTATTTTTCAATGCATTGCTATACTGGAAATAGAATCAGGATGGCATACCGCAAAGGAGAATATAATTCAGGAGTTTTTTTCTCCTGCTGTATTGTCTGGTCACTGATAGGGACACACGTCCGCATCATCGGCAATGTACTCTTGTTAAAAAATCCTATTCATATAGGCTTACCAATATAGTCTATAAATTATACTAATACTACTGAGTCTTGAGCCATTTTCACCAAATCTTAACATCAAATTAGTAAAGTATAATAATATTACTGCATTCGCCCAAATAAAGGCATAATGCGTCAACCTGTGAGGACCGTACTGTAAGTATTAAAAAGTACGGTTCGTACGGTTTTCAAAGATTTTGTCCCATCAGCTCTATTATTATTATTTTTTTTAGTATTAGTATAAGCAAACCACGCGTTAATATCGAGTAAATTGTGTTTTATCTTGTGTGATTCCTTGTGTTTATTCTGGATGACAAAAAAGGGGTGTTGATTTTTCTTGATCAACCAATGACAGCGTCCAAAGAGAGCATCATACCTAGCAACGGGGTCAACCAGTTATGGGGAAATCAATTTATTACATTTTTAATAAATAATAAGTTTAATAATAAGTTTTGAGATATCCTGCTGACACAGATAATCTAACAGGGGTGAAAATATAACACATATGACAACTGACTTTCCTTTTTTCTTCAGTATAGAGATGTCATGTCATGTTGCATAGCCAACATAATATATTACGTTTTTTAAGTTGATGCTAATTGTATTCTCAGTTGTTCTGATTGCTATTCCATTTTTCTGGCATTATTGCAGTATATTATTTTCTTACTAATGTGCTGACCTGTACCTGTACTTACAGCTATTATCCGTATCTGTTGTAGATAGTAGGAAACAGAAAGAAGAAACACCTGAGAATTGAGGGGAAGTTTGAACTGTTCATTCTGGATGCAGGGATTATTTTCAAATATATATGAAAATATTAACAGGTCTGGGACTTAGTACGAGTATTGTGATGTTGATCCACTGGTCACCTTTGGTTTTAGTCCACATGGGAGAGTTATTTCAAATGTTCCTCCATGAACTTCCATTTGCAAGCGATTCCTGCAGTGAGTGGCCATGGTGAACTTCCATTTGTTATGACTCCCACACCGTGTGTGTGTGTGTGTGTGTGTGTGTGTGTGTGTGTGTGTGTGTTTTCTGAGGCTTCTTCAGTATGTGTTGTCCTACTATGGTGTTTTATTGATATGTGGCCTTTTCATACCTCAGGTGGCAATCCTCTGCTAAAATGTGACCGGGAAAACAAGCATCAACTGCTGCAGAGCAACTATTGGATACTAACACTGCAGATTGATCTGTCTGTTTCTTGTTCTTACATGTATACCAAGAGTGTGAACATTTGACAGTTGTCAAACATAACATGATATGGATCATCGACACCAATAACTTCTTGAGCAGGACTTGGTTTATTTTGAAAGATTCTGAGCAGGAGGACTTGGTGCTGTCTCTCTACATACAATTACAATGATTTGCTGTCAAGCTGAAAAAGTAGCTGAAAAAACCTCAGCAAAATTAGAGATATTTTTAAACTTATTTTATTTGTTTTATTAAGACAGTTATAACGTGTATTATACACAAACACAATTTCATTTATTTTTTTTTACTCATTGGTTCCATCTCACATATCCAGTTATATCGATGATGGTGGCATTTCCCATCATACCACGTCTTCTTGGGATCGCCCCTGGAGTAAATAGCAGCACAGTTCTCACCCTGTTCTCCATGGTTGTTAGGTTCGCCATCTATCCAGTACCTTGGATAAAGCAAAGTTATTCAGACAAAAAGTGCAGTTTCACCATTTTGGTTTGTCATCATGACATGGCACCGCATACTCTCATGTGGCTCATGTGGCAAATCTGTAGGAATCATTAGTAATCCATAATCCATAGCGCATTAACACTCTGTGAGATACTGCAGCTCTTACTGTGGCTCCAGCTGGGTCACATTGTTGACCCAAACCCAAGTCCCCTCTGTCTCGATGTCAGTGAGGCCGATCCAGAATCCATTCGCCCACCAAACTCCACTCGGACTCACTCTTGGGAGGTTGTCGGTCATAAGTTGCTGTGCAAATATATAAATTGATATGTTAAAGGGGCCCTATTCTAGAGTTAAAATTTTCCTCTATTTAAATACATATATGATTAAAGATGTTTAATGTAGACATAGTTAAAATCAGATTTTGTTTTAGTGGTTAAAAGTTATTGCATTTTCAAAAATTCAGGCAGTTTAGGACAAACTCTCTTGTTCAGCTCACTAAACAATTGCTGAAATCCTTCCAGTCCAGTTCCAGTCTGTCACATTAGGAGGTTGACGTGAACATTTTTTCCCAGTCTGCAGTTTGTATTTATGGTAAATCTGATATGACTGCAGCGTCAGAGAACTTGAAATTTCTACTAAAATGACGCATATCTAATACTGCAATATACTCAGTTTGAGGCCATGGATGATTGGAGAATCGGATGTAGGCAGGTCTCATTGCAGTGTGGGTGATATTGTGTTGAAAAGGACATGTTTGGGTGTTTTTGAATGTTTGAGGTTCCATTAGCCAAGTGGGATTGTATCAGAGAGAAGCGCTCCCTGCAAACTGAGAGATACAGTATGTAGCTGTACAGTAGAGTAATTGATGAAATTTTGATCATAAACGATCAGGATGATGGCAAAAACTAGAACAATAAAGCCCAAGTTGAAAATTAACCAGAATTCTCCTTTTAAACACTTCCAAGACGTAGCAACAAGATGTCATCCAGTTCTTTCACTTCTGATGACATGAACCTGGCATTATAAATACCTGTTCAACTGAACTAGATTTATTTGCAAGACACCATGAAAAGCATTATTCTTATGTGTGATAGTATATTTGAAAATAAAATCATGAACACTGAATATTATGGGTCCTTTAAATCTGGTTTATATCAGGTTAATGTTAAAGCAATTGGGCCTTACAGGGCATTGCAATAAATGGTTGCAGCTGTGATTGCAGTGTTTCCTGACTAAATAACTAATAGGATCTTACTATTCCCATTTCAACTACAGCTTACCTGTTTTCAGTTCACATAGGCTCACAATTCTTTACACCCTTTCCCTTCCTTTGTTTTTCTCTTGTATTCGACCCACCTGCTCCTCCCAGTTATCGATCACAAGCAGGTTGGCTCCACGACTAATACAGTCCGCTCTGCTGTCTGGCCAGTTCTTTTTGAAATTGGACTCAGGTTCAGAAAAGAAATAACAGGATGAGTTAAGAAGAATCCATCTTGGTAGGCAACGGCCACAGCTTTCCTCTGTTGCAACAGCAGAAAGGAAAAAGTAAAAGATTTCTTGTTACCTTGGGTGTATTTTAGTATTCTCTCTAAATTATCAGATTAAATACAGACTCTGCTCATGAACTATAGTATAATTCTGTCTCACCAGAGGCAGATTTATTGGACTGCAGTGCTGTCCTCTCTGCTTGAAGTGTCTCGATCCGGCTCTGAAGGACGTCGTTGAGGGTCTTCTGATGCTCCACCTGCAGTTTGAGCTCCAGATGGCTGGCAATCTCATTCTCCAACGCTTTCTGGGCCACCTCTTTGGCTTTGATCAGATCGCTGTGGTTGCTACGGAGATTGTTCAGCTCAATGGCTAAGGGTTCTACAGCTGAATGGGGAATCTGCAGGTAACCCTCACTGGCTTTGGTACCTGAGGACACAAGAAACTCACCATCACAAAGAGAATGAGGAGCAACGACTGTGTGTCGAGCTTCATTTCTCAAGTCTATCTCACAAGAGTCACTCCAAAAAAAGCATTCTGCCCTTTTTGAGTTTTTGCACATTTTTGTAGGCCTATTTGTTAGGCGTTTTCATGACTGAATTACATTCAAAGTGCTTTATTCTGTCAAAGGAAAATATAGAAATTTATGTGAAAGTATAAAATTCAAATATGATTTCTCCATGGACATTGTAAAATCGGACAAGAAATGCTCATTGAATATACATTAACCTCAAGTTTGGACTCAGATACCATGAGTGAACCATTTCATACTGGCTGATTACTCCATGTTCACCATACACCCTAAAATCTTCTTAAAGTGTATTAAAGGGACCTAGTCTTGGATTTACTCACAGGAAAAACAGAATTCAAACAATTCTGAAAATAAATCAGAAATCCGACTTACAACTTAAAGATGATGTCTGAGTAACATAATATGAAATGTTTAACAAATTTTTGCTAGTGTGGCAATTTGGCTCAAATGAAACAGGGTGTTAATACTTTCAGAAACTAAACTGCTGCTATTTGAATTACATACTTTGACATAATAATCTTGTTTTGCATTGAATTTAGATTAAAAATAACTGTAAAATGTGCAAAAAGCCAGGTGGGATATATATTTTTTTTTACTGTAAAGTGTATATCAGCAGTGTGATATACAAAAGTATTTCCAAAGAAGAGGGAAATGAAATGACCATATTTTTTGGTGAATAGTCATACTCACAGTAAATCCCAATAACAGCAGCAGCTAACAGCAGACAGGCGTTCAGCAGTCCCAGACCCAGTACAACCAATCGGTAGTGTGGAAAACCAGACCCACCTCTGTCTGTGAGCACAGTCACTGAAATTTGTTGCATTTCACATGAGTTCAAATCTGTATGGTTTACCTCAAATTTAAGTCAATGAAAAAAAGACATATTATTGCATGAGACCGGAGTTTGTTCCATCACAAACCATTCAAATAAACTAAAGCGTATATTACAGGGCGACTTTTTACCTTATGACATGCAAACTACAGAGATGTTCATGATAAATATGATTTTAAAGCCACAAACCTAGATTTTTTTTGTGTTAGTGTTAGGGTTAGTTTTAAAGCCCAGATTACATTTGAAGTCGATTTTTAGCCACACTTTTCATTCTTTTTTAACATTTGAATTATAACAACTCTAGTTTAAATTAATTACACTTATACAACAGCATTTATACAGGACCAGTTACAAGGAGAAAGAGAAAGAAAGACAAAAGTTAAAGGAAAACTGGAGCAATAGAAGCAGGCAATATGTCAGACAATGTAGAAGATTTGATTTTGAAGTGGGTCATACCTTGTCCAAATGTTTGACGCTGTGAGTGAGATCCATCTTTGCTGAAACTATATTGAGAAAACTTTCCTTTAGTTGTTATTTTCTGCCCATGTTCTGAACTCGACTGTGGATTCTCCATTGCGCTGTTTGCTGCAAGTTGTGCCCATTGAGCTGTTTACCTGCTCTTTCATATCCATGATAAGGCTGAGTGTGTGTGTGTGTGTGTGTGTGTGTGTGTGTGTGTGTGTAGGCCTAGTCATCCACTTTATTAAAGGAGAACTTTAAGGAGAACAGAATGTTTTTGTGGTATTTGTTTTTCTTTTTTTTATCTTTATTAAAAAATCATTGAACAGATTTTCCATTGGGATACAAATAGATAACAGTATTTCTCATTATGTTCACGAGTTATTCAGAAAAGAAATTGAAAAATGAAAAAAGACTTCAACATAAATTCAAAGGTTCGCAAATGGTTACATAATTTTTTTTTAAAGAATTTCATTGCATTCTAATAGTTATTTTATGCTTTAACCTGCAATAAACGATTTCAGACCCTGTAACCAATCCTGAAACAACCAAATAGTAAACATGTGTCCCGCACCAGTGATGTAGTTCCACCCTTGGGTCAGTCAGTGATTGCTGAGTGTATTTGAAATATGAGTGAAATTGTAGCATTTTCGTATGGGACAATGAAAGGACAGATTGACCATATATTTCTGTTGCCTACTCTCCTCAGAATTAGGCTTACAAGTTATATCTTGAAATGTAGTAACTGTAATTGTCCTGTTTTTACTCAATACAGTACAAAATAGAACTACAATACGCAATAAATACAATCCGTACATTACACAATGTACACTACAATACAATTTATAATACAGTATACAATATAACATACAACACCAGGAGCGTGAGTGTTATGAATAATATAAATGCTAAATGATAAGTGATATATGTATTGCACAGTAGGTAAGTGGTAATATGATATAAGTAGTCAACACTGAGGCACAGTGGTAGTGCAGTGATGAGTGCAATAACAGTACAACAGTCCAACAACTGTACAATAACTACAGTGTCTTGTGGTTAGAGGTTTGCCCAAAAATACTCCTTTGACTCTCACTTCAACACATCAACCCAGTCTGATGTCTCCAAATGTGTAGCGTGTGTAGACTATTATGTTACCTATGATAACTTTAACTGTATTGCTTTACCACTGAGTCCCCATTCATTGTCCCCCACATTGTATGATAACTTTAACTGTATGACCTGCTTTACTCATTCATTGACAATGAATGAGTCCCCAGTCATTGTCAATGCCGCCCCCTAGTGGCACAAAGTCAACATTACAGTGTGACTAACTAACAAACGAACTAACAAACTAACGGACGGAGACCGATCCCCCCTTTGGTGGGGGACAACTAACATGCTACGTGGAGATTTCCGTGAGATGTAATATTATAAACAAATAGCCACACACGCGGGCCAGCTGTGTTGTTTTCACTTCTTTCCTAAAGCTTCTTGTCAAAGTCGGCCCGAGAAAAGGCGAATCGATGAAGCAAGCAAGTAAACGTTTTCAACTTGTAGCTAAACCTGCTACCTACCTCTTCACTTGTCATTGTTGGACATGTAACCTTCTGCGGGAGAAAAATCTGGCAAAGCGAGACTGGTAACCGGCAATATTTCTCCGTAGGTACGTTTATTTTAGCCATTAGCCTTTATGCACGGTTTGTCCTTATGGGCTTCCATCGCAGTAGCTTTGCTGTGTGTGTTTACAAAATGTGTTGCGGTTTCTGTCATCCTAGTGGTCAGAAGAAATCGCTTAGTGTAGCTTTAAGTGTTGTAATTCACTTTCTTGGTGGTGCCACACCCATGGTGCCACATTCCCCCACACTTCCTTGTCTACGTCCTACATTTCCCAGAATGCCTTGCAACACCCCCCAGAGAACACCTGAGTTTGTTGCATTCCGTACAAAATATCGGCTATTGGTGACTTCAATCGAAAAATATCGGTATCTGCCTGTAAAAACCCATATTGCTTGAACCCTACTTTAGTATTCATGCAATGAATCAAAGAGCCACTGTTGTCTCCATACATTGTATTTATTTATTGGTGAGCAAAATAACATATTAACAGAATAAATGGGATCTATTGCAGATTACCAGGTGCTGATTTTGTTTGAAATTACACATGATGTCTCTGATCTTGTTTGACATTATGCATGACACTTCCTCATGGAGACTAAACCACAGCCTGGGAAATACCGCCATGAACTCCAGAGCTGTTGGGCTCCATTTCACATAACCATTCATTTTTATGGCTTTCACATTTTCCATCAAACCACGTCTTCCTGGGACTGCCCCTGTTAAAAATTGCTGCACAGTCCTCACCCTCCAATCCGTGGTCATTAGGCTCCCCATCTATCCAGTACCTAAAACAAAGATAACGTTATTTTTTCTTTATCTATTTACTGTCTCATAATAAATTGTTGGTAGTTATCAGATGGGAGGATCTCAATCTATCTGTCTTCAAGCAGTAGCAGAGGTCATTAACAGGGCACCAATGAAAAATCTGATTTGTCCGCTTCTCTTCACCACAGATGGTCTAAATGTGTGCCTTAGACAGGTTTTTATCTCTTTCTAACAGGATTATCCACTAGAAAGAGATTAAAACCTCCCTCTCTAAAGAATGAAAATATGCTTATTTTGCATGTGCATTGATGAATACTTAATCATACATGTATTCAGACAGCTGTTTACAGGGTTTATGATCATCCTTGGTGCAGCAGCTTTAATCAAAGCCTTTGATACTGATTATCACAGCAAGTAACCCTTAAAGCTCTTACCCTCCATCCAGCTGAGTCACGTTATTTATCCATACCCAAGTCCTCTCTGTGTGAATATCCGTGAAGCCGATCCAGATTCCCTCTTGTAAGTCCCACCACGGTTTACTGGAGGATGCCACTTTTGGTAAGTACTCAAACAGCATTTCCTAGGTAAAGAGTAGGGGTGAAACAAGGACATTAATCCCTTACTTAAAGCTGCACTACGTAAGGCTTTAATGTAAAAACACACCCATCTTATCAGCCTAAATCACAAAGTGGGGCTGCAACAGTGAAGAGGGTCCCAAACTGATGTTACACCATAGTGATTCAATCTATACACAGTTCATGAAAGCTTCTACATTTGCTGTTCTAGTGTCGGTTAGGTCTTTCCCAGGAAAAATTGTTTTACATGTCAGCCAGCAGCAACAGCGGTTTGTTCTTAGCACAAACCTACTGGCAGATGCAAGTTATTAAAACTGTATTCAAGTGTGGTACTTTGTTACTCTGTAATGTACTTAGTTACTCTGGCCTCCTGGTAAGCATGCACAGAAACAAGAGGGAAAATTCAGCAATGATTTGTTTAGTGATTATTGTCCTTTGAAAATTTTCTATTCTCAAGTTTGTCAGGTTTCCTTGATAATTAACATTTTGCAGCCTGTACAATGCTTATGTCAGACCTTTTCCAAGCCGCTGGTACACATATAAAGACAAAAAACATCCTATCTTCCCACCCTTTCCTCTGCTCCGAGTTTCACCTCCAGTAGACTGGACCCACCTGCTCCTCCCAATTATCGATCACAACCAGGTCGGCTCCACGACTAATGCAGTCCGCTCTGCTGTCCGGCCAGTTCTTTTTGGGAATGAACGCATACTTTGCATAGAAGTAGCATGATGAGTTTAAGAGAAACCATCCTGGCAGGCAATGACCACAACTTGCCTCTGTCACAAAAAGACAATGAGGCAAAATCACTACAAGAAACACATCTTTTTAGATTTTAGGTGCTATTTGAATTTAATCCAAAAGTGTAGTGAGTGAAAAAATGATGCGGTGTCTCACGCAGATCAGATGTATTAGACTGCAGTGCTGTCCTCTCCGCTCGTAGCGTCTCGATCTGGCTCTGCAGGCCGTCGTTGAGGCTCTTCTGCAGCTCTATCTGCAGTTTGAGCTGCAGATGGCTGGCTCTCTCGCTCTCTAACGCTCTCTGGGCTTCCTCCTGAGCTTTCATCGCCTCGCTCTGCATGGACTGAAGTTGCTTCAACTCACCCATGAGCTTTTGTTGGGAAACATATTGTTCACCGACTTTGCCACCTGTGACCAGAGATAAGTAGGTCAATATGTGATTAAATGTATACTGTAGGTTCTAATCAGAAAGCAAGGTCTTGGTTATTGATGATGCAACTGTATTTCATCACTTCACATCATGTAAGTTATGTTACCGCAAGGGGAAATAGAGTTATGTATGTTATGTAGGCTGATAAATGATGATATATGTCCATAGCACTGTTGGGGCCGCTCATGAATTGAATTGAAAATGCATGGTAGCCTACATTCCAATTCACTTCCTGGAGTTGGAATTTTAATTGGAATGTGAATGTCACCCAGCTCCAAGAAAACAAAACATTATACTATATGTTTTCTATGTAGGCTACATAAATTATCTTTCTATGTCAATCAGAGCCTTAGGTAAGGGTGTCTTTATAGATAAGGAAAAAATATCCATCCTCTTATATGCAGATGACATCGTCTTAATTTCTGAGACTGAAGGAGAATTACAGCAGATGTTAGACCTTGTCCATAGCTGGTGTCAGGATTGGAAACTGAACATAAATGTTAACAAAACAAAGGTGGTGCATTTTAGGAACCCATCAGCTCCCTTAACTTTGTTCAGATTTTCATGTGGCCCTTCACCACTAGAAGTCGTCAAGGAGTATAAATATTTGGGGCTGATCCTAACAGAGTTTCTAAACTTTGACAAAACTGTTAAGCATCTGGCAATGCATGCAAATAGAGCTCTGGGTGCTATCATAGCCAAATGTAAATCTATGTGTGGCCTTCCTTTTACATGTTTTACCAAACTGTTTGAATCTCTGGTTTTACCCATTCTGACATATGCCGCTGCTGTTTGGGGTTACAGAAGCTACTCTTGTGTTAATGCTGTCCTTAGCCGACCATACAGATTTTATTTAGGAGTTGGTAAATACACCCCAACTGCTGCCATACAGGGTGATATGGGTTGGAAAACAAGAAAACACAGCAACGCCAGTGGTCATGTATTTTCAAGAAGGGTTAGATGGGGAGCCTAATGACCACGGATTGGAGGGTGAGGACTGTGCAGCATGCCTGATAGTCGAATCTGTAAACATGTGTTTCTGTGGGCTTCCCAGTTGACTAAGGTAAAAAATTATAGGTACACTGTGAGAACTTTTTTTAGCTCCTTGCATATGTCCCACCTTGCCCGCACAGATATAGTCTATTCAAGAAATTACTGAAAGAATTTTGACATTGCAGTGTCAGAGAGTGATGAACAAAAATGGTTTCAGTTAATAAATAAAGCTGAGGGTAACAAACTGCGTACTTATTGCCTATTTAAAAGTGCTTTTGATACAGAGCCATATGTACAAAGTATCTTATCAAGGCAGCACAGAAGCGCCTTTGCTACATCCAGATGTGGAGTTGCACCTTTAGCTATAGAAACTGGTAGGTACACAAACACCCAGCCGATAGACGGTTCTGTACCTTATGTAATAATGGTTCTATTGAATCAGAAGCCCATGTACTCTTACACTGTGAACTCTATACAGACAGAGTACGATGATTTAAATAAATTGTGTGTAGTTTTAGCTGGTAAATATTGTATCAACGAATGTGCCAAAGCTTGCCACCTCATCCTCAACAGAAGACATTCATTCATGAGTGTCTAAATTTTATAACGCAATACTAAGATTGTTTTATATTCTTTGTGTTTGTGTGTGTATTATGACCTCTATTTTTCGTGTGCATGTGTATGTATGTATATGTATATCAATGTATCTGTACGAATGTATGTACTTATGTGTGTGTATATTTGTGTGTATGTACGTTGTATATATGTATATATATATATATATATATGTTCTAGTATTTTTTTTATGTGTATTATTTTTAGCCTGTGTCTCATAACTCTAAATGAGTGGTCCTCAACCTCCTTTTTTATTGGGGTACTGTGTTTGTTGCTCTGTTTGACCTGTATGTTGAGGAGTGACACATAAATAAAATTATATCTATCTATCTTATAAAACAAACATTATGAATCAAATAAAAGACAGTTAAACAAAGCATATACATTCAGTCATAATGTATGTATAATGTATGGATTACATGTTATGCATCAAATACCACCTGAAAGGAACCTTTAACATTTTATGATATCCAGTATTGATAATATATAACATTCCCTGTAATGTCAGATATGTGGTAAGAAAAAAAACAAAACATGGAATTTCACAGAATTTCATTGAATTGAATTACACCTCCTGAAATTCCAACTCAATTCCTATTCTGTTTAGTGTATGTTTTTTTTTTTTTTTCAAATTCCAACCACTTCCTCAGTTGAATTGGAACTGATGAGTTCATTCATGAATTGACCCCATCCGGGTCCATAGATCAATTCATGAATTATTGGTTAGTACAATGTAATCCAAGGTGACTCCAAAGATAGAGGAGTGGAGTAGAGCTACAGTGGTTTTCTCTGAACAGTTGTACTCACAGTAAATCCCAATAACAACTGCAGCTATCAGTAGAATAGTGCTCAGCAGTCCTAGACACAGGAGAACCAGTGGATAGTGTGGAAAAATGGACCCAGGTCTGACTGTGAACGCAGATCCTGAACAAATACACATACAGTTTGGTGTGAGCTCAAAGTGGATTTCCAAAAGCATGAGGGTTTGAAACTGTGTAGACCTTCCTACCTTTATTTCTCGCGTCATGGTGGAATGCACGTCCACCTGTGCTGTGTTCGTCATTTGAAAACATATCTGGATTTTCTTTTGCTTATCAGAATTTTACTCTGGAATCACGGGTGTTTACCAGGCCTTTTATCTGTTTGAAGGCTGCAATGTCAATATTACAAAACCGTGTGTGTGTGTGTGTGTGTGTGTGTGTATGTGTGTGTGGAGGGAGAGGGCCATTACTCACTACTGCCTCTCTTCTAAGTGAGAATTTCTTCTGTAAGGATTAAGAATTTTAGCTGCTGTGTTTTTTTGTTGCGCGGCAGCTAACTGCTATAGGGTTTAAACCTTGTATGTCCCTACTGGGCCTAATGAACTACACTTCTTACACTTGTGACAAGTAGGGACTAGAGAATGAGAAAGAATGGGAAGTCTGGTTCTCAAGGTTGGCTCTGGGGGCCTTTGGGGGCCCTTGAGAGGGCTGCAGGGGGTCCCAAAGGAGTACCCAAACCTTTTCATATCAAGGACCCCCAAATAACTCTGTACAATGTTTTATCCTACTAAGGAATGATATCTGAGAATATTTTTGTCAATCGATATGCCTTTATACCCACATTAACAGCCTATACTGTAGGTGACACTTATGAACAAAATAGTATCTATTATCTCATTATGCCTTCTTCTAGGAAGTGGGCGCCCCCGGCACCCCTTCAAGGACCCATGGTGGTCCCCGGACTCCACTTTGGGAACCACTGCCCTAGCAAAATTCACATTACATTCACTAGAGGTCAGCACAAAGAGAATGTATGAATATTATTTTGATGAGAGGTTTCACTCCCCACAGTTCTCCACAAAATGATACCTAACAACAGAAATCTTATCAGATGGGGTTCCTTGGGGCAAAGCTGTTATCACATGGGGGAGAGGGGGGTCTGTGATCTGATGTGTGTCTGTTAGGGGGCTCTTTCTTGGCAGGAAAAAGTTTGAGAGCCCTTGTAATTTGAGTGTTTCCGGGTTTGTGCGCATGGAAATGGAAAAGATGGACTCCTTGACTCATCGCACACTGCGGTGGACTTTCTCTATGTTGTGGCTCTGTTGATTCAGTGTCTGAGGCTAGACGCGTCTAGGACATCTAACGTTAGTACACATGTTAACTTGCGTGTTATTATGTAGAGTAATTTACCTGCTTTCGTGGGATTACAGTTACATGACAGTTTGCGATTTATTTACGATGGGCGCTCTGCTTTCGACTTCCTAACTGTAAGCGCTCTGCTTTCTATTTCCTCCCCTAACATTGAAACTCTTAGCTAACTGCGTCAAGCTAGCTAGACCTAGCCGGAACAAGACGGGAAGTACGGCCATTTTGCCTTCAGCGTAAAAGCGTTTCTATTATTCACAAAACACTACAACACTGGCTCGTCCAGTGGGCGTGTCGACAAGACTTTTATTTTGAAAGTTCGATAGTTGGCTGGACGTTCTATTTTTTTTTATTCTGGCAGGCTTGACACTGGTGCAACTATTATAGTTGCACATTTTGTTACGTTTTATTTCTCTTAAAGGGGGCTTCGATGCTCGTGCTTTACTAATATAGTGACTATACGCCTTATTAGTCGGGATAGATAACATGATAGACGTGTTTATGCTTTTGTAGCAGTCTTTCAGAAACATTTGTCGTCAGGCCTGTTCGGGTTATTATCATCACTGTACCAAGTGTCTATACAGAAATGTCACTGGAGGACTATGAAAGGCATTTCGCCTCGCTAAACTCAGATTTGGGCAGTGAGTCCGTGGCCAGTGGGCGATCAGCGTCGGGCACATTTAGTGGCGAAGAGGAAAAGCTGCATTACATTCCTATCCGGATCCTCGGGAGGGGGGCGTTTGGTGAAGCAACCCTGTACAGAAGGACAGAGGTAGGTTTCAAGTTCAGCACAATTTTCTATACACGAGTGTACTGTAGTTCATCTATGAGATGTGTCATAAGGTATACACAAGGCTATACATTTGCTTTGCTTCTTTAGAAAGGTTCGTTCATGTTTGTTATGTTTAAAAAGTAATAGCAAAGTTTAAAAGTGACAGTAAAGCAACAATGTTTTTTTTCATGAACACAGGCTGTGTTGTTGAAATGACCATCCTTTCTGTGTCATGTTCAAAGAGCAAGAGTTATACAGTGTAACTTGCAACAAGCACTATAGTAATAGTATAGTATAGTAATAGTATAGTAATAGTGCTTGTTGCAATAATACTAGTAATAGTAATATGTTCTCCAAAGTGAGCACCTTTGTTATCACTGCAGGGCAGGGAGAACAGGTTTTATGTACAGGGTCCCCACAACCTTTTCTTGGACCTTGCAACCATGTAACAATGGTCATCCAGTGATCACAAAATAAGAAATATCTTGTGTAATAGTGCTTCACCAAGTTCTCGTCCTGCTACATCATAATTTAATGCCTCTGGCTAACTAAAGTGGCTCACTGTTCCTCTGTTTCCATACCCTTGTGAGAAATTCTTGAGTGAGAGCAAGATAAATGACATTCCCATGCCTTGCTTTCGTCTCTACTGTGAAAAAAGGGTTTACATACTGCAGCGAAGAGGTTCGCAAACCTTTCCAGGTCAAGGCTCTCCCCAGATACATGCATTTTCAACCGCACACTCCCATTTGATGAAGGTTTTGTTCCAGGGACCCTCCTATCAGAAGATTTTTTATTGTCTGTCTGTCCTGTAGAGCCTCTATTTGGAAGAATCATCCTTATACTTTCTGTCTTTGTACTAGTTTCTAGTGAATGAAGTAACAGTAACACACCCTCATTTTGCTGGGGTCCCTGAACCCCAGTTTGGGCACCACTGCTGTAGTATTACTGAGTGACATAATCCCCTCTGGCTTTCCCAGGACAACTCCCTGGTGGTATGGAAGGAGGTGGATTTGAACTGTCTGTCAGACAAGGAGCGCAGAGATGTCATGAACGAGATAAGCATCCTCTCCATCCTGGAGCACAACAACATCATAGCCTACTTCAATCACTTCATGGATAAAAACACTCTGCTTATTGAGTTGGAATATTGCAATGGTAAGGAAATACAGTTTGACTGAGATGAGTTTGAATGTTGTTGATCAGTGACTAAATATTACATGGCTGTTATTACAGGAGGAAACCTGTATGATAAAATCAACCAACAGAAGAAGAAACTTTTCAGTGAAAAGGTATGGAACAGCACAGGGCAATTATTACATACAGAAATCATTATACTCCAATATATAGTATATCCTTTTAATATGTTTTTTCTCAGACGGTCATATGGTACCTGTACCAAATTGCCTCAGCGGTGGCCCACATTCACAAGGCTGGGGTCCTTCACAGGTAAGTTTTCTCAGCTCCAGTTCTTACATTTTGACAATCTTTTGTTGTTGCTTTTGTTGTTAGTCAACTGACTGGCTATTTTGTCACTTACATCGACCTGCTGGAGCCATTTTTCCTAATCGCATTGACTTTTCTTGCAGAGATATCAAAACGCTGAATATTTTCCTGACTAAGACCGACCTCATCAAGTTGGGAGATTACGGCCTTGCAAAGAAACTCGACTCCCAGTTTGAAATGGCTGAGACTGTAAGTTGTTTTAACATCAAAGTTTCTCCACCATTTCCTGCAACATGTAGTCAACCAGGCATAACTGTAGTCCAGTCCATAGCGGCTACAGGCACAGGAACCCAGTGTGATGAAAGCACACATCAGAAATGTCAGCAGCGACTGTGCACAGCTAATTGTCTGCTGCGACCTTGGCCGGTGCTATTCCTGTCTGATGAGTATCCAGATGGGAGAGTTGGTTACACAGTACATGAGGCTGTGGGTGTTTGCTGACTGGGAATTTACTTACTTTTAATTATTTGCTGTATAGCTCTGCACGCTATTGTATGGCATAGCTGAAACATGCGTATTATATCTGCATAAGTGTCGAGTTTATTTACTTTTTGCACTCTTTTTTTCTTTGTAAATCCAGTGTGTTGGAACCCCGTATTACATGTCGCCTGAACTGTGCCAGGGAGTGAAGTACAACTTCAAATCAGACATCTGGGCCATGGGATGTGTCATTTTTGAAGTCTTAACTCTTACCAGAACATTTGATGCAACGGTAGGTTTGCATCAACACAGCTTGTTTCAGTTATTTGCATTAATCAGTATGCTGGATATTTTTTACATAATTTATTAACTGTGCTGTCTGTGTCCAACCAGAACCCTCTGAACCTGTGTGTGAAAATAGTCCAAGGCAACTGGACTATGGAAGTGGACTCAAATGTTTATTCCTCTGCATTGATCAAGCTGGTGTACGAGTGTCTAGATCAAGTGAGTGGATCAAGAGAGTGTCCTGTTTCAGATTGCTGTGAAACAAATGGTTTGATGGCAGTTATTACATACTGTTGTCTAACATGGGCCATGTAAAAAGCTAGCCCATGTGATGGATATGAGCGTAAAGTGCTTGTGATCTATTTGTGTCCCAGGATCCTGCACAGAGGCCCACAGCTGACCAGATTCTGGACCAGCCAATCATCTCCTGCTGCAGACAGTGAGTTGGTTGAGAGCGAAATAGTGTTACGTGATTTCTTGAATGGAAGATGTTGTGGATTCTGTCAGATGAAATAGAGATACAGGCCCTCTTTACACCTGACATTAACATGCGTCTCATGTCCGGATTGTGCCCAGATATCTTTTAGCTGGATTACATTTACACCTGGTGTTAAAATTAGTCTCCTGCATTGGGATCGGATTTCTCTTTCCCCCGCAAAACATACGTCCCTTCCCCTCATACGTCCTAATGATGGCAAGTGCTAAGAAACTGGCATTTTTGTATGCACTTTTTCTTATTTTTCAGAACAGAGGAAGAGATCGTCTTGGACAATATTTGTATCATACGCGACATCGGAGCATAGGGCTGCTAGTTTACTTTGTTTACTTCTGTTACAAGAAGTAATAGTTTACTTCCATTTATGTTGCTCCTATATGTGGATTGAACACCCATTGCATTTACACTACTTTGTTAATGTGTTAATGTGTAAGTGCATTCACACCTGGATTTTATGTGTTTTTGTGCTATCCGATCGCAGTCCGATCATCCAGGAGGATCTTAACGCCAGGTGTAAAAGGGGATATAGTCTAAACAGTCATGCCCTTGATCACAACCTTTTGCCCTTTCAGGGAGCTTGAAGAGCGAGTTGCCTTGCTGAACTCAGCAATGAAGAAACCAAAGTAAGTTGTTGCCAATTATTTCATATGCTGTACTAGGACTGGGAGCCTGTTGATTTTGTCCCTCGAGTACGATTCTGATGCGTTGTCCTATCTGTGCTTTAGGCTGAGTACCGTGACAGAGAGCCCTGTTGCCGTGGTGACAACACGCTCCAGGGAGGTGTACTTCTGGGGCGGGGGAAAGTTCACCCCCCAGAAACTGGACACTTTTAAAGGGGGCAGCAGTGCCCAACATGTGTGTGCAGGGGAGAATCACTTTGCAGTGGTGACAGTGGAAAAAGAGCTGTATACTTGGGCTGTGAGTATTATCCACCACTGTAAGACAGATGTACTAGATTGCAGTGTATATTCGACCAAAGCCAGAGACTCTGGAGCTCCACTACTGTGATCTTTCTCACCTCTCTTGTCAGAATGTCCAAGGAGGGGCCAAGATGGTGGGCCAGCTGGGCCACGGAGACCAGGCCTCATACCGGCAGCCAAAGAAGGTGGAGGGGCTCCAGGGGAAGGCCATCCGACAGGTGGCATGTGGGGCCGACTTCACAGCTTGTGTCACCGGTGAGTGAGGAAATGTGCAAACTGCAACCTCAACTGCAAAGACAGGAATTTTAGATCGATCTTGTGGTCTTCAAAAAGCCATGCTGTTGAATGAGCATGCTGCTGCTTTTTCAGATGAGGACCAGATGTACATGTTTGGGTCGGACTACTACGGCTGCATCGGAGTGGAGAGCAAGCTGAGCATGGAGGTCCTGAAGCCGGTGCTCCTGGAGTTTTTTGAGGAGCGGCCCGTCCGTCAGGTTTCCTGCGGAGACAACCACGTGGTGGTGCTGACTCAGAGCGGGGACATCTATTCCTGGGGCTGCGGAGAGCATGGTACATAGCAGGATTGCTGGTAACTGTATGTTGTTTTTAGCTGATTTCATTAGGCCTCTGCCAAGCTCTGTTTTTGCTGTTCCAAATGTAGCCAGCAGGTGGAGACAGCGTCCTTTTCAGCAAACACTTGTACTTAAGACTCACGGTCAAAGTTGCTCTTCAGCTTTTCTGCTTTGATTTATCTCTGATTTCCTGATGCAGGGCGTCTCGGCCTGGAATGTGAGGATGACTTTTCTTCTCCCATGCAAGTAAGACTGTGTTCTTTGTACTGGCATATCCATGACCATCTTCATTAAGCCCTTTTTAAGCAAGCTCATTGAGAAAATATTCATATTTGCAGCTAATACTTTGCAATGTCCTGTCTGTTTGGTGTTTTTTCCAGGTGGAGATCCCCAAAGGAGCCACCATCTCGTCTGTATCATGCGGCAGCGACGGAACCTTCTTCTTGACTGAAATGGGGAAAGTCCTGGCATGTGGAAACAATGAATTCAACAGGCTTGGTCTGAACCAGGGGGTCTCTGGCCTCAAGAACCACCCAGGAGAGGTTAGTCTGCCATACTGGAAGAGCTACAACCCAGATATAGAGATTGTCGAAGACACGACTGTGTTTGAAAGCTTTCTTCTTTCCACTACCAGGGCTACCAGGGGATCCCATACACCACCACACTCACCCTGGTGAAGCAGCTAGCCCGGTTCAAGATCCAGGTCGTAGCTCCAGGGAAGACCCATACAGCTGCTATTGACGGTACTGCAAAAAAAAGAGCCTCATGTTTGACATGTGAATTGAAATTGCCACTATTTTGACGAATCATCATTCCATATGATTTGTGACTTTTCAGAACGCGGCCGTCTGATCACCTTTGGCTGCAACAAGTACGGGCAGCTGGGTGTGAAGGACTTCAAGAAACACCCGGGTGTCCAAGTCCTCGTTGGACCGTTTGGGGGGAAGGTAGTGACCAAAGTGTCTTGTGGAGACGGCTTCACCATTGCAGCCACCGAGGGTAAGAACAAGTACAAGTTCTGGTGCATTTGTGGAAATGACATACATTCTGGATACGTGATGAGGATTGTGGGAGTTAAGTGGCTGTCATAAGCATTTGTATTAGAGATTATTTCCCCAGGAAGAAGACTGCCCAGGCTGTTTTGGTCCTGAGGGTATATTGTCATCGGATCAGTAGAACCTACTTCTGTTTCATCCTTGCAGACAATCAGATCTTTGCATGGGGAAACGCAGGAAATGGGCGCCTTGGAATGCCTGCTGATAAGGGATTTGGCTCGGAGGTTTGCCCTGCCTTGCCAAGGCCCATCTTCGGCTCTCTCCACCATGTGCCAGACCTCTCTTGCCGTGCGTGGCACACTATTCTCATAATGGGTCAGTCATCACCACCAGATGCTTCTACACTATAATGCTCACAGCAGCCAGGAGTCAGGAGTGATGAATTAATGTTCGTTTTATTTATTTTTTTCCTTCACAGAGAAAGTTCTCAACTCTAAGACCATTCGCTCTAACAGCAGTGGACTGTCAATCGGTAGTGGTAAATACTTTTCTCTGGTCACTGATTTGTGTATCGCTGCATTTTCTTTACTTGATGAGCAAGTTGCTAGTTTACATTTGGTGTATGTGTGTGTCTGTGTGTATATTTAGGGCTGGGCCAGGAGGCATCTACATCCACAGTGGATCTCGAGATGGAGCCAGGTGCAGAGACGGAGGTTCGTGACAGGGGTCTAGGTGGCACAGTGGAGGCCGATACTGAGGAGCGCCTCATGGAGACCCCCATGATGTCAGTGGCAAACCAGACCGGGGACAGCTCCTGCCCTCTCTGGCTTCGAAAGGTTTGTTACCCTGAATGCACTAAGGAATCAGGAAACCTTGGTTCAGATAATGAGGATGTAACATCTTGCTATCTTTGATGATTCTCCCCACCAGGAGCTCCAGGATGCAGAATTCATCCCCATGCCGCTGGACTCCCAGACCTCCACGCCTGACTGCCTTTCTTCTTACTCTGAGAGTGTCACTCTGCCTTATGAGGAGCTGCAGGAACTGAAGGCTGCGGCTGCAGCGGTTACCACCGAGAAAGGCCTCTCGGTAATATCTCATCTGTTGTTCACACTGTTCTTGACAACATCACTTGTGTTCTCGCCTAAAGGATTTTGTGATTTGCATTCATATAGTGGTCACCAAAAAGATGGGTTAACTATAAACCTTAGCTGGTAGACACATCTAAGATGGCATCTAAGTTACATCTGGCTGATACACCTGCTGTGTTTACTCTCCACTACTTCCCCGATTGTCTCCACAGACTAAACGAATGAGCTGTGATAAAGTCAACGGGCTGGAGGAGGCTGATGTCTGTAAGAAAGGAGAATCAGCTGCATGCTGCAAAGCAAGTAGCGAGATCACACAGGTATCAAACCTACACACTCTGCAGTGCATCATGAACCAATGAGTACACCCTGTTTTCACAGGATCTGACTTAACAGCTTACACCTTATTTTGCAGCTGCGAGAGACGGTCTCTCGTCAAGAGGGCAAGATTCAGACGCTCGAGAAGCAGGTGAGATGTTTTTCTCAGAGGCCGCCTCAGTGCCTTCTTTGATCCATGTGAGTGAATGACAGTTGAATGTGTTTTCTTGCTGTATATAGGTCAGTGACCAGCTGAAGGAGAATGAGAGGCTCTGGGCCGCAATTAACCGTCTAACGGCAAGAGAAGCGGGATGCGAAAAGAACGGAAACCACCATTCTGATCGTATGCTTGGGGATGGAGGAGGAAGAGGAGGCGGATTCACAAACCATGGGGGCAGATCTGCAGGAGCTAGTCCGTGAGCTTCAACATGCAGATGCCCTGATTACGGGAGAAGTGATAAAACTCTTAGCACATATCAAATTAAACAAGCCGGTTTGAGGGCAGTGGAGACAGTCAGTGGAGACAGTCAGTGCAGGGCAAAGTCGACGTGCAGAAGTATTGGAGTTGAGACACAGTAGAGTTCAGTACTCGACAATTACTTACAATTACACCAAGGCGGCCTCATGCCCAATCACGGTGTGTTAACGTCATACATGCTTGATATAGTGCTGCATGATTATATTGAATATGTAAGATAATACCTTGCACCCTCTCATATGCACACATCAGTTCACCTGAGTGCAGTGATCTAGCTTTAGTTTTCCACAGACTGAAATGTTGGCTGGATTCAACATGAAGCATCTGACCTTGACACCTGCGAGAGACAATCTGATCATAGTGTTACTGTGCAATGTGAATATTAAGTAAATGTTTTTGGTGGTGTTTTCGCTGTCTCAGTGATGTCTGCACTGAGTTTCTAGTCCCATGCCTCAGATGTTTTGTTACTATTTATCACATAACAGGTAAGACCAGCTCATGAAAGTAGTGAGGAAACCTTTTACTAATTCATCCTAAGTGTAGGTTTACTATATTCAACCCTTGAGAGCTTATTAATCTTTAATAGTTATTCCAAATAAAGATGGGCAGCCGGTGTAATGTCCAGATTGCTCATGACTCATGTCAATGGCATCTTCCAATGTGAAAATATTAATTTTTCGATCACTTTATTCTGAATTATTTCCAATTCATTTGATATTCTCAAATGGGGAAAATGCCAAATACAGCATAGCCTCTCAAACCTTTTTGTATTTATCGTAGATAGTGCCTATTACAAAAACATTTTAGTTTTCCCATGCAAATATTTACTTTTTAAATTTGCATGTCGTATTGCCACATTTACAAAGGGCATTTGTGTGAAACATGGAACTACTGATTCATTTTTAACACATAGGTTACTTATTGTTGTTGCCTTAATTGATTCTTGAATTTCTATTGGTGTAACAAATATAGGTAAACTTCTTTGTCACATGTATGAACACTTGAACAGTTTTCTTAGAAAGCAGTGTCTTGTAAGACATATACAAGCCTACATTGCAGCAATACTGTTAGTGTTTTCATAATGCATTTTTAACCATTTTATCTGTCTTTGGTACTTCTTATTTCTGAAATATTTGTTTTGCCCTATTTTGCATCATTTGTGAAAGCAAAAGTCTATTTGCATTTTGTGTATTTGTTTACTATTGGTCGGTTTTGTTGTTTCTTGAGTGTAATCACGATAACCAAAAATTTACTTTATTTGTTTATAGATAGTGTATAAGCTGTTGTCTCTTGGTCAGTGAGATGTCAAATCAAACAATATAACACTGGCAACATTTTCATTCAGTGCGATGCAGTGTAGAAGACAGTCAAAGTGCCTTAGCAATCTATGGAAACCAAAAATAGTGCAAACAATGTTTTACTTTGGTTGGATGTTTTTATACAGTTTGTTGTCAACGGTTAAAAAATATGACTTATCATTGTTTGCCAACAGCTTACCAAATATTGATGAGATGTTACAGTGGTCTAAATGCTCACTAATTCACAGACACACTGTTATTTCTTGCTTTGTGTAAAAAAAAACAAATAAATAAAACCCAACAGCTATCTTTTGCTATGTGTGCTACATCAATATTTGAACACAAGTTGCACATGAAGACGCATCAATGATATTAAAGTGCAATAGTTCAGCTTGCTTCTACGATGCTGTTGCACCGGTAGACAGCCTAAATGATCTTCGACACTCCTATTGAAAAAGAAAGAAAAAACATTCACAAAGACCAGAATATGAGGCAGAAAAGATTATGTAACAAAATGCCGATAAGTAATGAAATGAAACATCTTTTGAATATTTTAACTGGCCCAAAATAGAGAGACGTCATGTTTTATTGACGGTAGCGAGGTGGCGGAGGGCGACTCTTGATGTTCTGGCACTTGGGGATGTGTCGCTCTGCTGGTCCGGGACCAAACCGCCTCGAACAATGAGGGCACGTCACATAGTCAGGGTTGGCCGGGTTGGATGGTTGGGGCTGCAGGGTGCCACCATGGGTGCCACCTGGGACACGACCCTGACGCATGTTCCTAATGAACACCTCGTGGTTCTTCCTCCAGTTGTTCTTTCTCTGCAAAAGAAGCAGTACACCACAAAGAAAAACATCAGATACATCAGCAGCCTATTTAAGAGTAAACCCCAAATCTGAGATCTAATGTTCACGCTACTGAAACTGCCATCTGCTATTGGCTGATCTTTGGTGCCAGATGATGCCACCTTCTATAGAGTACAACAGGTAGTGATGTCATCTGGCACCAAAGATCAGCCAATAGCAGATGGTAATTTCAGTAGCATGCTTTTTACCATTAGATGTCAGGCTTTACACAGATTTGGATTTGGGGTTTAGTTACTCTTTAATAATTCCTCAGTTGAAAGATTTGAGAATGATAGAGAAAATGACAGATGACAGGCCTACATCTGGAGTGTGGCTTCTGGTGTGGGTCTTCAAGAACTGCTCGAGGGACGTTCCCTTGGTCCTGTGATTGTAGGAGTTGAAGACTTTGCGGTGGGACTGTTGCGCCCTCTCGCAGATTTTGAGGTGCTTCTCTAATCTTTCCGCTGAAAACTTTCTGCCGCAGATATCGCATGGGAGAAGCTGGAGTTGGGTGTCTGTGCTCTCTCTGGGGCCGAGTTCCCCCCGCTGCAGTCTGCTGGGCTGAGATGGACTAGAAACCGCCGGAAGTAAAGGTTCCCGGGATGCTCTCCTTCCCTTGCCGCTGTGGTTTTCTGTTGCCAGTCTATGATCAGGTTTCTGTCGACTCTTTTGAGGCAGGCCTTGTTCCCTTTCATCCGCATTTGAGCCATATCTCTCCTTAGACGTTTGTTCCATATACTTCTTTTCCCTAGTCCAGTCTATGTCCTCTTTAAATGTCTTATTTTGTTCTCTTTGTTTTACTTTCTCCTTTGCTTTCTCTCCATCCCCCCCTTTTCTTCTATTCTGTTCTTTCTCTTTCACGTTCTCCCGCTTCGCTCTGTTCAGCTCTCCATTTCCCCCCCTTTCATGAGCAATGACCTCCTCAAATCCTCTATCTCTGTCTCTTTTCGACTGAGGCTTCTGCACGATTTCAATTTCCCTTCCGTCCGATCTGCCCCGCTCTTCTTCATGCGTATTCCGCATTCTGTCCTTGTTCCACTGATCTTGCTTCTTCCTCTGTTGTTTAATGTCCTCCTGTCTTTTGTCCTGTCTCACTGTTTCTCTGCGTTTTGCTGGTTCTCTCCTCTGCTGCTCAGTCAGAGACATCCTGGTCTCTCTCCGCTCCTTTTCCTGCTCTGCTCGTCTTCTGCCGTGCCTCTCCTCCTCTTCCTCCTCACTCTTTTGCTCATCATCACCTGCAGCAGTACTCTCCCTCTCCCTCTGGATCTTGTTTCTTATTTTTTTCTCAATCCTCTGTAGCTTCTCCTGTAGTAGGAGCTCCTTCACATGAATTGCTTTGGCCACCCGCTGTTGTGCATTGGGCAATCTGGGTGAATCTCTCCTTGGCTGCTGGGATCCAGTGGCCTCTCTGATGCTGTTTGACAGATGCTCTTGGGACACTAAAGGAACTTCCATGGGCTTCTTGTTGCCATTTTTCCCATTTCTAATGACCTCTGAAAGACCTCTTGGGTGTGATGAGGATTTTTCAGACTCATATGGATCACGTGAGTCTTGTGTCCTGAAGGTGACAGTTCTTCTGTAGTGCACAGGCTTGAGTGGAAATGCCCGGTCGACTCCATCTGTCCTCCTAACAGGTACGACACTGTCTTGTGCCTCGGTGTAAATACTGCAGTGTCTTTGTCTTGCAGAGTTATATGGCTCTTGAGGACCGCCTCTTCTTTGACATCTCATGTGTGTGTGGTCGCTGCTATTCATTTGCACCAGCCTTCTCTCGTCATCTGTTATCAAAGGTCTTGTCTTTGACGCGCTACTGATGGTCCATGGAGCTCTGCATGAGACAGCTGAGCCATCCCTCATCACCTGTGGATGAGGGAGTTTTTCCACCATCACTTCTTTTTACAATAAAAAAGAAGCAAGGAAGCAAGCAAGAAAATAAAAGAAAGTGAATGAGATTATGGGTAATCTGCAGTATATGCATATTTGTATCGAGAGAAAAAGCTAATATGGCATGGCTTGCTGTTGCTAAATAATGTTAACCTAGATACATTGCTGCTAGCTACCCGTCAGTACTTACCAGCACTGCCTCTGGGATTGGAAAACATTCGTTCAAGATTCTAGTTTATCGTTTCAAACCCTTTAACACTGACCTGCATGCTTGTCTGAGTTAAAAGTAACGGTGAATTAGCATAACTACAACTCTGATGTTGTTTTCTCCTCCCTGCCTCTTCTGATAGCCACACTTGTTGACATTCGTTGCCTAGAAACAAGGTGTTTGAAAACGCTCTCTGATTGGTCGATACCTCACTTCCGGCAGCAGAGTCCCGTATGCTTCAAAACCGACAAGACCCGTGAGAGGAGCCGAGCTGCATGAACGCTTCACAGCCTCCTAAAACTATAGAGGTGAACTGAGGATTTAGATGGCGACCCATTATCATGTCGTGTAGCATAAATATGAAGCCATACTTTTCGTTAGGCTGCAAAGTTTTAGAACAGAAGGGTTAGGGAAATCTGGTACCATTTGTTTACCATAGCTTGTAGCTGTAGGCTGCTGTAGCCTCTGCGATGCATGTGGCTGTGGTTGTTATCATATCACACCACCACCTAAACACAACACAACGTTGACTTGACTGTCTTATTTCTCTTTTTCTAGGTCCACTATGTCCAATGAAGACCTAGTTTCAGTGGATTATGAAGTTTTTGGCACGGTGCAAGGTGTATTTTTTCGAAAATACACTCAAGTGAGTCCGGAAAACATTAGCTACAGTTATTGAGTTGACAAAGTATGCGAACTTTCCTTGTACAGATATCCATATAAGCACCATTCATTCCCTATCCACTAACCCTAACCTTAACCCTTACCCTAACCTTAACCTAATCTTAATTCTAACCTTAACCCTAAAACCAAGTCCTAACCCTAAACTAGCCCCTTGCAGAAGAGAGAACCAGCCAAAATGGCTCCACTTCACAAAAATGACCTCACTCTGAGGGTTTAAAATTCAAATTGGTTCTCACAAAGATAGAAGTACAGGAAGACACACACTTCACGGCTCTTATCGTTGGTCAAACCCTATTCTGTACAGCCTTATATGATGTCTCCTATTCCCATCCCAGTCATGCAGATGCCTCCGTAAGCATCTCTGTTCATGACTCCTTGTGCTTCATTTTCCAGGCAGAAGGGAAAAAGCTTGGCTTGGTCGGCTGGGTCCAAAACACAGAGGCAGGAACAGTTCAAGGGCAGCTACAAGGCCCGAGCAACAAGGTGAAGGAAATGCAACAATGGCTGAAGTCCACTGGGAGCCCCAAGTCACGGATAATCAAAGCGGAGTTCAAGAATGAGAAGAAAGTGGAAAGCCTAGATCACTCAACATTTAAAATTGTTCGCTCATAGATGAGTGTAATATTAACTTTGAAGTAGATGTTTTATTTATTTATTTATTAGTGGTTGGAATGCATCACCTGTACTGAATGTAAAAGGTGTATGTTATGTTTACTTAAAACCCACAAAATATGGAATTACACATGAATAAATGCAAAATTCCTCTAGCAGGCTTCACCTTGTTTGAATGGAATCTTTTGTAAAATAATAATAGCGTAATAGGTATATTTGAAAAGTTTAATTCCAAAATGAGATATCCAGCATTTACAAAAAAACTGATACCCATTCCTAAAAGATGATTATTGGCACGAAAGTAAAGTATGTCATGGGTTACTATTGAAGTTACGAGTCATCTTGAGAACCATTGATACGTTTATGCAGGTAGAATTATCTGTGCTTTTGAAATGTTCACTGCTGAATTTCATGAAGCCGTGTTTTGGAATGAAATCCTGCATTTCTATATCGCATTTATAAAGCAAAAATGTAATGTAGCCTGAATGTAGTAATACAGATCCCTGTTGGGTCCATTCAGGCCCACTACATCAGTTCAGAAAACACTTTTTCCATGTAAAATAGTACAAAACACTATTATTACTATCATAATTATTCACTAACTTCATACATTCACCATTCCCTGCTGGTGTTGTAGGTCCTTCACACCAGCAGAGGGCAGTCTTGGCTGCAAGCGGCAAACTCTCAATCAATCTCTTGTTTCTCGTTGACTGTAAACAAAGCTGAGCCTCAGGATGGTTTCAAAGGAGAAAGAAAACAAGCAAGTTTTGGTATTGATTTTTTAAGTGCTCGGCCTAAACGATAAACTTTTTTATTTGTCAAACACTACTCGCTAAGATGTGCCGTTTGCGCTTTCTGTCGGTTAAAAAGTGTTCTTTAGAACTCTTGACGCTAAGCTAGCAACTGCCAATTTTAATGTAACGTTAGCTACCAGGCTCAGTAAGCCAGCAGCCACCTTGTAGTCAGTCAGGACAGGGACACAGTACGTTAGTTTGAATTACATTTACTGACCACCATGATTAAGTGTCTGTCTAAAGAGGTTCAGGGAAAGCTTCGCTCTGGAATTGCTATCTCCTCACTTCAGCAGTGTGTGGAGGAGCTCATGCTCAACAGCATCGATGCTGGGGCGACATGTGTGGGCGTGAGGATGGACATGGAGGCGTTCAAAGTTCAGGTAATCGACAACGGTTCAGGGATGACCGTCGAGGACATGGAGTGTGTTGGAAACAGATACTACACCAGCAAATGCAGCTCTGTTGAAGACCTAGAGAATCTCAGGTTTTATGGATTCAGAGGGGAGGCGGTGGCCAGTATAGCGTCTCTTGCTACGCTTGTGGAAATATCATCCCGGGCCAAATCATCTGGGAAAACGCACGTCAGAGTCTTCAAGGATGGCAAGGGCTTGGATGTCTTTGAAGCTGAGACTGCTCGCCCCTCTGCCGGGACAACTTTTGTCATTTGTAACTTCTTCCACAACTTGCCAGTCAGGAGGAAGAGGATGGATGCTGTCCTGGAAGGTGAGCGGATCAGACAGAGAGTGGAGGCTATTTCCCTGATGCATCCCTCTGTCTCCTTCACACTGAAGAACGACTGCACAGGGGCCATGATGGTGCAGCTTTCCAAAGCGAGAAACACCTACCACAGGTTTGTTCAGATACACGGCTTAGGGCGAGCACAGAAACTGCGGGAAATCAGCCACGCTCATGGACAGTTTGAAGTGATTGGTTACATAGGCAGAGAGGGCCATTACAACAACAGCTTACAATTCTTATTTGCGAATGAGAGACTCCTCCTGAAAACACGGGTCCACAAGCTGCTGAATCTTCTCCTACGCAAACTGAGCAGTTCAAATCAGAAGAGCGACAGCCCCGATGGGCAGGCTGCCATCAGGAGTCCGAAGCACAAACGAGGCCAAGAGCTGCATGGAACGTACATCATCAATATCAAATGCTCATACTCAGAGTATGACATTTGTCTTGAGCCTGCCAAAACTCTGATCGAGTTCAAAGACTGGGATGGCGTTTTGCTCTGCATAGAAGAGGCAGTTAAAGTATTCCTTAGCAGAGAGAACTTGGTGGTTGAGCTCTCCCAAGATGATTTGGAATATGCATGTCCAAAACTGTTTAGCACAGCAGGCACAGACCAAGAAGGGAACGACAGCAGCCAAGGCATCCAAGCAACTGTAGGCAATCCCATACTAGAATGCAGTATTGGAAGGACACTGGCATCTGAACCTGTTCATCGTAAGCGCAAGGAGGACAGCGTACTTGAAAACAGTGTTAGTCAGATGTCTGCTCAGACTGAGTGCAAAGAAGGCGAGGAGGAAAGACTTGGGGAGAATAGGATCTTTGCAAATGAGTCGGAAAAGAAACAAAACCATAAGTGCAAAAACACAGAACGTAAAAGTGAGTCACAGTGTGATTTGGTCACATTAACGGATTTATCTGAGAATAACATGGATAAAGAAGAGGAACCAACTTTCAGTGGTGCTGGGGAAGACTCTCAGAGTATCGGATGTATTCCAAGTTCAGTCAGTCGGCTTGAAAGCGAACAATTGAAACTGATGAAAGAAGGAGAGATGAGATTAAACAATACTGCCTCCAGCAGCAATGTGGCTGCACCGCACAGCATCACACAAGAAATTCAGCCTGATTCAAACAGTATCAAGCAAATGCTACCTAACTGCCAGAGTACAAGTGGACATGGACAAACTTTAAAGATCAGTCTGTCCGATCCATATGTTCATGAAAGTCTGCAGACTCAGGACCTGTCCCAGATCAATAGGACACTAATTTGCCAGCAGGTTTTAACACAGAAATGTGGAGAAAGCTCCTGTGCAACAAAACACAAAATCTCACTCTTAGAGGGCTCAGGTCTTGTCAAACCTAATCAGAAAATATGCAAGGACCATACCTCTGTCATCCCCTCAAAGATCCCCAAGTTCACATCCTGTCAAAAGTTGTCTTTATGCAAGGAGGCTGGATCTCTGGACAAGTTTAGACGAATATATGGCAAGTCTGATGAAGTGAAATCACCCTCTCTGGAGACTACTGGCAGGCATTTACCTCAGACAGACAGCTTTGTTTTGAATCCCCAGAGTTTTCCAGTTTGTCAGGAAGAGGAGCTAGAGCCTGACGTTACGGAGACAGGAGAAATGCAGAGTGACTTCCAAAGCCCACCGACCCTCTCCGCGTTCACCAAGCTGAAGCCAGTCTCAGTTCAGAATAGAGGCAGAGGAAAATCTTTGGCAGCTAAACTCTGTCATTTAAAACAAGGCAGGACAGAGGTTACTACTACTAGGGCTACTTCACTGGACAACACCCGTCTCAGGAGCGCTAATAACAACACCCAAGACGACAACAACAATGAACCTCTCTGTGACGCTGGACCGAATCCCGAGCCGATGCCAAGTCGCAATACAAGTCCTGAGCTGGCTGAGGGGGAAGAGGCCACAGCATCGGGTGACTGGCTTCATCACTACGACACTTCAATGGGAAAGATAGTTTACGTCAACAGAGAGACCGGGCTCAGCCGATATGAGGACCCACCTATGGAGGAAACACAAGCGCGCTGCACATCAGATGTCACCAATATGGCAGTCAGCGTCATCTCTAAAACAGGTGAGTAAGCTCTAGTGGTTTGTCTGTGCTCATCAGCAGGCTGTTTGAGAAATCTAGACGGTGTTGTCATGTGGATAACGCATGTGGATCAAGTGTTAGCACTTGTGTTCATGTTTACTTCCTTGTTCCCATTCCTTGAACTGTAGGGATCGAATACAGGTGTTACCCTTTTCAGATGGATGTAGTGTTGCCCTTCCTTCCTAAATCCAAGGCAGAAAGAGTGATTAGCTCAGGGCCTGATGACAGAGGTACCTTTTCCAGACATATTAGATCAGATTGTTATGGTAGACCGTTAGGGCTTAACACACTCACAATGTACAAAGTGCATACAGTTAACTGGGCCTGTTTGTATTCATGTGTAATCTTTTCTGTCTTCATAGATGATGGTGTTGAGACCTCCAGCTCACTTTCCTCGTTGTACTCAAAATGGAATAACCCAGTGTTTGTCCGACCTCCCATGGTAAGCAAAAATTAAATTCACTTTACATTACACATACACATTTTGGTACAACATCGTAATCACACTGTGATTTAATTCTGCTACTTGGTTTATTGTTCTTGTGCATAATATCTTTATTGCAAATTTAGATTCCATTTCAGTGTATGTGCTGTTTTAATAATGTACTAAAGAGTGTAATGGGTTTTTGTGCTTCCAGGTTGGTGTGGACATATCAAGTGGGCAAGCTGACGGACTGGCTGTAAAGATCCACAACATCCTGTTTCCTTACCGCTTCTCTAAAGCCATGATTCACTCAATGAAGGCAAATGTCTCTTTTGTTTTTAAGTCTCTTTCTCTGTGAGGGCTGTGACTAAATATTCTAAATAACGTTTTAACCATTTTGCCTTCAAAGAAGTTATAAACTCAAGGACATTGCTGTGGTTTGATTACCCTACAGGTTATTCATCAAGTGGATAAGAAGTTCCTTGCATGTCTTATCAATACAGAAGACCAAGAGCCTGCAACAAACACTGAAACTGAAGGTATGGGGATGAAATTTACAGTCTCAACTTCAGTTGTTTTCCAGACACTTTGTTTATTTTATGTTTGTGTATTTTATATTGAAACCTCAGGAAATCTTTTGGTGCTCGTGGACCAACATGCTGCGCATGAGAGAGTTCGACTTGAAAATCTAGTTGCAGGTAAAAAAAACCCCAAAATGGATTGTTAAATTAATAATGCTGTTTTGGGGACACTGATATGACACCATTGTCCTAACTGTATCCGCTGTTTTATGCCACAGACTCCTATGAGGATGACCCAGATGCACCAGGGGAGAGACGTCTGTCTTCATCAACCATTTTGCCACCGTTAGAGATCAGTGTAACAGAAGAGGAGCTGAGGCTGCTTGGGTCTGTGTTTTACTAAACATGAGTATCTACAGTAGCTTGAATTATAGGGGAATGCCACTAATTTTGAAAATACATAAATGTTCATTGTATGGCTAAGGACAATTCAACAAATATCTTTCCCAAAGCTACAAACTGAAGAATCAATCTGTGATATGATTAAGCTGCACAGCCTCGAACTCTCCCTCAGCTATTTATGTATTTTTATTGTACTAAAAGTTCTGCACTAGAAAACGTAGGCTACCTCTATCTCCAGAAAATCACCACCGGTGCTCTCATAGTGACCTTTTCCATTTTTTCTGAGTCATTTTGAATGGAGATTTACAGCAGTGTGACATCACAGATCACAGGGCCAGTTGGTGGACAGGCTATAGTGGAAAGCAGTAAATGTTTATTTATACAAACTGAACTATCAAAGCCATGATAAAAGACATGATAAAAATATATTTTAATACTGTTTAGGGTCAGAAGTCTAATTATTATTCCACAATGAATCAGCATTCACTTTGCCCTTTTGTTTACCTACATGTCACAAACCCAACATGAATCATCCTTTTATCTTCATAATGTTAGCTAAGTTGTTATGTCAATGTAGTTATCTTGCTGATAGCACCGAATCAACATTGTTCTCTGCATGCTTCAGACAGGATAGCAGTGATTCTGAGTTAACTATTTACCATACATGGTTAGCTGTTCTCCTATAACCTTTCGCATGCACACGCAATAGCATGATCACCTACACATGGAAAAATAGTTATAGTCGTATATACTGTACATTCCCCTAGGAAACACACACACACACACACACACACACACACACACACACACACACACAGGCCTGTACACCCAAGACACAACAGACTTCACAGATACACACACACAGACAGTTATTGATTATTCTCATCTGGAACATACATGTCTGCTAGCCCAGATCATACTATCCTCTCTAAAGGTATTAAACCATTATCCACCATTGCTATGTATGCAACTGCCTTGTACCCTGATTAGCATGTCATTTAAATGGTGGTCAACTTGCACCACGATGCCTCCTGACACTCTTTGTTTCTGTTCATTTTCTTGACTATGGTGCATTTATACAGCCAGGAAAGTGTTTTTCATCCCTGCCTTCAACCGACACACTGGACAGTAGAGTTTGTTTTCCAGCCTGCTAGTTCCATACCCATCACATTATTACAGTGGCCACACAACTGAACAAGGACCCAGAGCAGTGTTGTTTCCTGTGTTGCTGATGGATTGTGAACTCTTCCTCTTCCAGGTCTTGTCAGTCACATTTGCGAAGTCTGGGCCTGGAAGTGGAGTTGTCACAGGCAGGAGATCCACTGCTGCTTGTGGGGAAGGTGCCATTGTGTTTCATAGAGAAGGAGAGCAATGAGCTCAGGCGGGGGAGACCGTCTGTCATCAAGCCTATAGTTGAGGTAAAATATGTGAAACCTCAGTACTAAGACCATCCGTCACTAAGTCAGCCAAGTCAGGATTTTACAAGTCAATTCCCTCATATTTACCGTTTTCCTCTCTCTCTAATCACTCATCAGGAGTATCTTCGAGAGCAGATTGAGGTAAGCTTGCTGACTTTTCTACCCACTTACATCTGCTATTTGGGATGAAATTATCTCATTATTCAAAACCGGGTGATATGTATAACTTTGTATTTCTTTCTCTCAGTTACTCCGCTCAACTGGTAGAGTGAGAGGAACCCTGCCTCTCACTGTGCTGAAGGTGCTCGCCTCCCTGGCTTGCCATGGTATGGTTCAGTTTATTTCTTGTGCAGTGATTATTCAATGAAGCGCACAGTTACAGACTTGAGTCTTCATACTAGTCACTCGTATGCATTTATGTGTTCAACAGGTGCTATCAAATTCAATGACAGCCTCAGCAGAGATGAGTGCTGCAGCTTGGTAGCATCCCTGTCTTCCTGCCAGCTGCCCTTCCAGTGCGCCCATGGCCGTCCATCCATTGCCCCACTAGTAGA